>NC_079490.1:184826103-185127971 GCF_020520425.1 Spinacia oleracea
GCCTATAAATACAAACACATTTCCTAATCAAAATACTTAGCTTTGAAAGTTGTTCTCTTCCCTTTGAAAGCATTACCATCTCCTTTACTTTTACATTTACATATTACATATTACATTTTACATTTTACATAAACTTGTACGTACCTTACATCCCTTTATTAAGAAAGAAGACTAATTAAAATGCCTTCTTCGGACAAGATTAGCGGAAACGGGCAGACCGTTTGTGTGACGGGTGCGGGTGGGTTCATCGCTTCATGGATTGTTAAGCTCCTCCTTGAGAGAGGCTACACCGTTAAAGGGACTGTTAGAAATCCAGGCAAGCCCATTCAAATTCAAATTCAAATTCAATTCATTGTTATATTATGTTTAAAGTTAATTAAGTTGGTTTTATATATACTTCATCCTTTTCTAAAAGTTCTTTACGTTTTGGAATACGTGTCCAAAACATGAAAACTTTGACCATAAATTCTCATTAGTATATACATCAAAACATTACATGTAAGATCTTGTTAGATTGGTCTCGGTATGTATTTTCAGAATATCAACTTTTTATAATTTTTCCACATACGAAATTGGATATATTAGTAGTTAAATATTGCATTGGAGTCCGTGCAAATAATAACTGTAAAGAACTTTCTGAAACGGAAGTAGTAATTAATTAATATAATAATGTACAGATGATCCGAAGAATGCACATTTGAGGGAGTTGGAAGGAGCAAAGGAGAGGTTGATATTATGTAAGGCAGATCTTCTTGATTATCAAGGACTCAAACTTGCTATTTCTGGTTGTCATGGTGTTTTCCACACTGCTTCTCCTGTTACTGATGACCCTGTAAGCTACCTTCATCACCTTAATTAACTTTATTAGCAATATTAATGGTGTTATTAATTGATTAAACCTAAAAATAAATTAAAAAAAAACAGGAGCAAATGGTGGAGCCAGCAGTGATTGGTACCAAAAATGTGATAACAGCAGCAGCTGAGGCTAAGGTCAAGCGCGTGGTGTTTACATCCTCAATCGGAGCTGTTTATATGGATCCTAACCGGAGCCCCGATACGGTCGTCGATGAGTCTTGTTGGAGTGATCTCGACTTTTGTAAAAACACCAAGGTTTAAATTCTTTCTTTTTATTATTTCACCCTAAAACGTACTCCATCTGTTTCATAATGTTTTTCATGTTTACTGTTCATATGGTCAAAGTTTAAAAACTTTGACCGTAATTAATAGTATGATTAAGAGTATAAATGTTAACTTGTGAGATATCAATGGATTCGTTTCAATATAAATTATCTAAATATCAATTTTTTAAAAATTTTACTAATACGAAATTAAAATTATTAACGGTGAAAGTAGTGCATTGGAGACCGCGCATAATGGAAAAGCGAGGAACATTATGAAACGGAGAGAGTACTACTTAATTTGTAGCTTTAGATTAAGGTATACGTACTCTAGTTTTTACTTTTCAACTCGTGCACATTTTACCATGATTAATTCAGACATTGAAATTTCACAATAATGAAAATAATGCACGCAACCTTAAACCTTACCATTATTATGATGAAGTAAATAAATACTCCGGCCGTTCTATATTTGTTTGAATTTCCATAAAAAAATCAGAAAATCTAGTAAGATTTAATTAGTTTGATTTAATTAATTATGTTGTAAAAGAATTGATAGTGCTAAGCTAAATAAAGTAGCTTGTGTACAAAACATCCTACCCCAGCCCTACCTAAAAATGACAAGAAACCAATTCAAAATAAACTTAAACACTGCTACTGCTACTGCATGCGTTGTATAGATGATAATCATGTTTGGAAAAAAAATTTGTTTTTTTTTTTTTTTTTTTGGGAATGAATCATGTTTTGAATGTTGTCAATAAAACAAATGCCTTTTTGTTCCATACTTATATGTGACCAGACAACAGAGGAAGTACAAACACATATCAGATATGTATGGGCAAATACATATCAGATATGTATGGGCAAATACATATCAGAACAAAAGACAAAATAGGAAAAAGGACAAAAAAATAATTACATGGTACTTTTTTAAACACAAATGGTACTTTTTTTTTTACCGAATGGTACTTTTTTTTACAGAATGATACTTTTTTTTTACATGAATGATACTTCCTTTTTTGTCTTTTAGCTATTTGTCTTTTAGTTGATATGTGTGTTTCCACACATATCTGATATGTGAAAAAACAACCTCCCAAACAACATGCAGAACCTTTCCCTAAATAGTTGGTAATAGAGTGATGACATTAGCCATTTGGGGAACCAAGCAATCTTGTATATATAGGTCCTTTATTCTAAGTTACTACTCCGTAATAACATACTCTCACCTTGTCTCAATTTACTTGCGAGAGTTCTCACAAAAATTGGTCAAATTAAGCAAGTAAAATGAGAAGGAAAGAGCAATATATGATCACATTTGCAATAATAGTCAATGAACATGTCACGTGTGCTAGCTAGTTATTGTTAGAATAATGCCTTAAATCGGTTAAGCCCCCTTACTGCAACGCCCCAACACGGCGATCTCGCTGACCGATTTATCTGTTTTGGGCCTATTTTCTGAGTTTTTTTGCATCTGTCTAGAGAGTACTATATAAACTCTCTAGGTCATAACCTAGTTGTACTATGTAATATATAGTCCTCAAGATCAATAAAACTTTTCTCCCATCTGCATGTGGAAGTAGCTAAAACATTGTTAGTGGACCACATTACGTTAAATCTGTGTGTTCTTTATTTACGTTATTCAATCTTTCTTTGCTTCCGTTAACATGCAGAACTGGTATTGCTACGGGAAAGCAGTGGCGGAACGGGCGGCATGGGAGGTGGCGAAGGAGAAAGAAGTAGACTTGGTGGTGTTATGTCCGGTGTTAGTGTTAGGTCCATTATTGCAATCAAGTGTGAATGCAAGCATAATACACATACTAAAGTATTTGACTGGTTCAGCTAAAAAGTATGCAAATTCAGTACAAGCTTATGTTCATGTTAGGGATGTTGCTTTGGCCCACATTTTGATGTACGAGACTCCTTCTGCATCTGGAAGGTATCTTTGTGCTGAAAGTATTCTTCATCGTGGTGATGTTTGTGATATTTTGCAAAAGTTTTTCCCCGAGTATCCTGTTCCTACCAAGTAAGTCGTCTATCTTTCTTTTTTCTTTTTTTTTTAATTTTTTAATTTATTATTATTATTATTATTATTATTATTATTATTATTATTATTATTATTATTATAAATCAAATGCCAACAAAGTCAAATAATTTACAAAGTCAAATAATTTACAAATAGTTAGTGGGAAGCCGAGATACAATCTGGGCCCCCACTCCTCTGGCTATAGCAAAATCTATCCTGGTGAAAATATGAGCAGCAAACTATTATTATTATTCCTTTCAAACTAAATTGCTAGTAATTTTTAAGCTCTATATTACTAGAATTACACGTAATTTTGTTGATTATAGGGCTGCAAGTCTGCAACAGCTGTACTACCACCATACTTACTTCATTGGCTCCATCACTCTCTATCAAAAACCACAAGAACAAAATATATTGTGTCCCATCTTATAAGATTTGCTTATCTTTGTATTAATTAATCATTTAAACAAAAATGTTACTAAACACGTATTTAAAAAAGAATGGTTAACAAGTACTACTACATACATAGTATTAGTAGTACTTTACTTATAATGAAAAAGAAAATATTAACTTCCTTACAAAATTGATCAGGAAATTGTTCCACCGTATAAAGAGTGCATGAATTGTTATAATAAATATATGAGCGAACAATATTTATACCGGTGACCCTATTATGATATTTCACCTAACATGAAGAAGATAGTAAGAAAAGGTTTCACCTACTACCCTTAAGAAAAATTTGATTAAGTTATTTAGCAAAGTTAATTAACATTCAGTATTACATTAGTAACAAAAAGGAAGGGTTGGGTAAGTGTCACAATCACATAACAAGACCATGATGTTATTGTTAGCTAGGTGCCTAGCTTGTTAATGTTGCTATGATTTCTTATAAATCAAAATCAAAATCAAAATCAAAATCAAATATAAAATAATCCTTTTGGAAAATAAAAAAAGGTAGAAATTGGTTTAAAACACAATATTTTAAATGAATAAATGTGGAGTAGTACTTGACAAAAGTTGGTTTGGGCCCCAGAAATGAGAAGCTGTGGTAGCTCCTCACCTACTACGAAATTGGAAGTATGAGGAATGGGGGGCCCAACCCAAATCCATGGAATTCTTTGGACTCATCTTTAACCCAAAACGACACACCCCTTTTGTTTTGTTTTGTTTTGTTTGCGGGTTAGTGGACTTCCCACTGCGAATATAATATAATATTGTATTTAAATTCTAAACTTGGGATCTTATGAATTATGACATCACAAATTCACAACGGGTCTTCTACTCCATAACTGGGCCCATCACGTCTCTATCTTCTGGACTGTCTTTTCTTTTCTGGAGTAGTAGGAGTTTCTCATTCACATATTTTGCCGAAAACAAAGAATCAATATCACTAATGCCGTGTTTTGTCTATCAAAAATTGATTACCATACTTGTATTCTCCTCCTTTCCTGACCGTCTCTTAATACTTGACCTGTTTTTAAAAATGAAAATATTCTAATAATATTATATTATTTCTCACTCCACCCCTATTAACCCACCTACCCCCTACTCCATACAAAAAATAATTAAAAATTAAACCCCTACTCTCTCCCAACCCCACCCCTATTAACCCACCTACCCCCTACTCCATACAAAAAATAATTAAAAATTAAACCCCTACTCTCTCCCAACCCCACCTCTTAACCCACCTATCACTAACTACATTAAAATAATACCCCACTATCAACTACTACCTATTAAATTAAATAAGTCAATTCAAGCCCCTTAAACTCTGTGCCGGTCAAATCGGGTCGAGTATTCCGGGACGGAGGGAGTATAAAATTTGCAATTTCTTTGACTATATATGCATCAAAATTGTTAGTTTGTCCATTCTTTCTGCTTTGTCATATTCTACATATGTAAATATAAATATAAATATAAATACTACTAGTTAGTTGTCTTTGATTTTGTTAATTTAGAGTAAAATCTTGGTAATTAATAAAAAGTGGATGTGGAATGATAATGTAGGTGCTCAGACGAAGTGAACCCAAGAGCAGAAGCATACAAGTTTTCAAACCAGAAGCTCAAGGACTTAGGATTGGAGTTCACCCCTGTTAAGCAATGTTTATACGACACCGTCAAGTGCCTCCAAGAAAAGGGTCACCTTCCTGTACCTCCACAGCAAGAGGAACCCATCCGTATTCTATGATACTTTTATGTTTATATGCACGACCCTCTAATAATTACTGGGATTATTATCAACTTAGACCGACCATGCTTGTATTTTGAACCATATCAATTTTAATCAACTACGTATATATTATACTTCCTCCGTCTTTTAATACTCGCAACGTTATGCCAATGCACAACTTTGATCATTTATATCTTAAATTATCTTTATGCAAAAATTATAAAAGTTGATATTTTGAAAATACACATTGAGACTAATCTAACAAGATCACACATGACTATGTTTTATCTTATATAAAAAACACTACGAATAGTCAAAGTAGATTATATGAATAGTGGCAAAAGTCCAAACGTTGCGAGTAGTCAAAGACGGAGGAAGTATAATATATCAATTATCAGCAAAATGTGATTACAATATATATTATGCATTCAGAGAAATTAGATGTCAAGATCCAAAAGTGGCAAATCTTCATGTACAAGGCCAAATGTTTGTCTATCACTATTATTCCAAATCTAGTACCTCCTAGTAGCTAATAATAACATCACACTTTTCACCATAACCCATGACTGTTTACACTAATGATGCAGAGACCTAATGTTATAAGCTAAAAGCAAGAATAATATTCATGAACTTTCTCAAATATACTGTATCAGTTAAGACCATCCAGAAATTCGACAATTTTGAAGTCCAGTTGTTGACATGAAATATTTCAGAGAAGTTCATGAATATTTTTCCCATTTTAATCTAAAATTAAGGCTCTCACCAATTATTCAATACCGTCTGCATTTGTCCTTCTTTGAGGCAGTTGCATGTTAACTATGTCTTCTCGAGGAATTTGTTGATCTTCACGCCTTGTTAGTGCAAGGAGCTGGCTACTCTCCCTGTTTTTACGGATCACAAGGTATGCAATTGCAGACAAATATATCAGTAATCCCAAAAACCCGAGTATTCCACAAAATATGGCAGCTACTAGTTTTAACTTGCTGTGTATCAGTAGCTTGATAAAACTGCTTGCAATGAAGTAAATGTTAATGACCATGATCAACGACCCAATCATCCAGGTCACTGCCGAAAGCTGTACCATACATGCATAGAAAAAACATTACATCAGGACTCACACAACATTTCCTATCACTAAAACATAATCTGCTTTGAATGTTTTTAAAATCTAAACAACTTACCATGAATGAGTTAGCATGGACACCCATCTTAGCCTTACTGCTGGTAAATTTGAGAAGTGGAATGAGAGCAAATGGGAGTTCAAACGATAAGATCATCTGCAAATTCAAGTCAAAGATTTTTAGCTCAACTTAAATGCTATAGTTGTTACTTATGAATCCATTAGACCCAATACAAATGGTAAAAGACAATTAAAGTTCAAGAGATGTCAATGTCCTATGATGATCAGTAAGCTCATGGATCATATTTCTTGGAAAACAGGAGACAAGAACTAAGGGTACTTGTGGCCCTCGTGTTATCAACTGTTACGTATATGAACAAGAAAATTATTTATCTTATTCTCAGATTCAATACAGCATCTTGATCAGGCCTTCTGAATATGTGACGAGGATGAATATTGTGACACATAGTAGACCAACAAGGTTTTTTCAGACTAACTACACATTTTCACTCTAATATGTAAGATTCGTATGATAAACTCATATCAATTATACATAATCAAAGAATATCTAGCATATTTTGACATTGGAAAGAAGTTAAAAACAAATAAACACATGGATAATAATATGCACATTTAAAAAGACCCTAGCTAAGGACTCTTCAATGTGTGTGTGTGTGTGTGCTTTATCCAGGTATGCTCGATTTGTGTGTGTTTTATCCAAGCATGCTCGATTTGTGTGTGCTTATAACCAATCACTCCACCTTTGTGAGACTAGTAAAATATTATTTACCAACAAAGAGTGAAAAAGGAAACAGAAGATAACAGAGAGACTAATAGGAACGGGTGTTATACCGAAGCAATAATGATCAACTCTCCAGCTCCTGAAGAACCACCAATAAGTGCAACAACCAAACTGGGGACGATAGCCAAGCATCTAGTCAACAAGTTCCTAAGCCATGGCTCCATTCGTAAATCAAGAAAACCCTGCAAACAAGATAGCAGCAAATATATACGAGTACCAGTTAAGATAGTTTTTACAACCAAGCTGCAGATGTAATGGGCATCTGAACTGAACACTTCTCTACACGTACTTATTTTAGTTATGAACTAAACTTAAAAGACACTTTACTGAATTTATTTGGTCTAAGTAGTCCAAAACTCGTCAGAATGTGTGAATCCTGAACTGAACTATTAGATTGACACTCGTTTTTCTTAAGGTATCAAGAAAAGGACCTTAATCTCAGATATTAATCCCATCTCAAGGAGTTACCATTAGGTCTATCCTATAATGTGACCTCATCCTGAAGCCTGAAAACAAAAGGGTGTGATTTTTCTGATTTCGTAAGTCAATATCAACTACCCCAAGTTCTGAGAGCTCAGGCTTGCAGCTTCCATGGTTGTGATGCAATAAGCATATTCTAATTAATGCAGACATCAGAGGGTCTTTTGAATAATGATACCTACTGACTTGAGAAACTTCAAAAAGAACACTTGAGAATTGGAGGTAATATAATTAACCATGACAATTTTTTTGGAACACATGGTACGTACCTGCATGACATATTGGCCAGCATAAGTCCCAGTTATCGTGGAGCTCTGACCAGATGCTAGCAATGCTATTCCAAAAAGCTTTGAACTCCAGTTGCCTAAGACATTCTGTAAACATTGAGCATATAATGTCACTCGTTTGGTATAAAGTACAAGGATATAAGCTAAAGTAAGGACTAAGGAGTAGATAGGAAGTTAGAGTAATTCCATTATTTTCCAGCATATGCTGTTAAATGAGACGTGCAAAATTTGTTCAGTTATCTTCTACTGATAGCAAATTTATCATTTTTGACGGAGTGCTTTTGTGCCGTAAGAAAGATCTGAGATTTTTAGAAGAAGAAAAGAATGCAAATAGAAAAGAAGAAATGCACCTTGAGTAGAAAAGATGCTTCATTCAAGTCCAAGTCTTGGCAGCTCTTCTGATCTTCCGGGTTCAAAGTTGAGGAACTGCAAACTGCTCCACTGACAGCTATGACAGATACATTAATAAGGAATGCCACTGCTAGAGCAAATCCACTTTCTATCAGGTAGAATCTACAAGCTTCCTGTGAACAAGTGATTGCATGATATTAGGGGTGTTCACAGGTACCTATGACCAGGTAGAATCTACAAGCTTTTATCTTGAGTATTGCTTTGGGTAAATTTACAAGCTTCTATCTGCAATTTAAAAGCTTTTATCTACAAATTTACAAGCTTAGAATCTACAAGCTTTTATCTTTTAGAACAGATAAAAGCAATACATCGCACAAACAAACATGCCTTCAGTTTTTAATAAGAACCAAATATCCAATTCAAAACAAAATATGTATAAACAAATTATACAGAATAGACGGGCAGAAAGACACCCTTTAATATTTGACTGTATACAGGAAACTTAGGAAGGGAAACTAAGATCACCAGCATTTGTGCAAGGAATCACTAGTTTCACAAGATAAATGATCACAAATTTGAGACTTTTCCCCAATTCTAAGTGTCCACTAAGAATGCAATTGTGTATAATGACTTCTCTTAGTAAGTTAGAAACTGTCAGACATACAAAATGAGGTAGCTTAACCACTGTGAATGTACGGAAAAACAGCAATGTAATACGAACTATATCAGACATGTCAAAACGCCCATGCTGTCTTTCACAAGTCATGAAACGAGATCTACTTACTAATATTTGTAAACTACCAATTCATCAGGTGAATTACCTTAATACCACTAGCAGAACGTGGTATTTTTCTGGAAAGTACTAATGCTGAATGGAGGAAGAGATTGTGTCTGCATCAATAAATTGATAATCAGATACCTTTTGAATATGGTGCAGCAGGGTTTGTTCAAGTAAACAAACACAACTGGAAAACTATAACAGAACTCAAGCTTGGCTATGAATTAAACTTACGGCATAACCATAGCACCAAGTAAGGAAATGGCAAGGCCAGTTGCACCCTCTCCTTTGAGTTGAGGAACAAAAAGCCCACGCATGACTTCTGAACCCTGAGGCTTTGCATATCCAAGCTCAGCGAGAAAGCATGCAGCAATCGTAAGAACCAAAAAAGTAATCAAGAATTCAAGTTTGCGCACCTAAAAATGGTGTAGATGAGAACTAAAGTCAGATTCTTTGAGAAATATGTTCCATAGAAACGACTTATTCAAAACAGAAGGTAAAGGATTTAATCACACACCCCATATTGCTGTAATGCAAGTAGGACAAGAGTGCTAAGCCCTGTCAGAAGAACACCAGCCCACACAGGAATATTGAAAAGCATATTCAATGCAAACGCTGTTCCAATCACTGGAATGAAAAAGAAAATACACACACATCAACTTAGTTAGTTAGTCTGCAATAAAAGATGTTTGTTAGTCAGTTGGATACTTAGAAAGAGATCAAACCTTCAGGTATGTCGCAAGCAACTATTGCAATTTCAGCCAAAATCCACAAAATAAAGTTTGGCACTTTTGAGTATTCAAATCTACAATGTTCAGCCAAATGCTTCCCTGAGAGTCAGTAGACAAATGTCATGTAACAGGCATTTGAAGACCATATATACCATGCAATGGAAAAATTATAGATGACTTGGGTGAAGGACATGCCTGTAACAACCCCAAGATTAGCTGCCATAGACTGAATGATGAGGGCAGCACATGATGCCACCAATATGATCCAAAGTAACTGAAGCAGTGTAAAACTTAGAACCAAAAAACATACTAATGTGAAGAAAGAAAGACAAATTAAGAATAGGCAAAAGGAGTTGAGGGGAAAGATAAAGGTCTCAGAATATGTTATGTAAAGCATTTGATAATCATGCTGTACGTATTAATGCAGTGGCGTAGAAGAAGCACAATTAGATGATATTAAATCGAAATCTTGTATTAAAAAATACTATCAAAATATGAAATTGTGTACCCTCCACTCCAGTAGTTCCAAAATCAATGTTTTAGTCCTATTTAATATTTATGACAAGTAAGAAGTGAACCAAAACTAACTCAGTCATTTATTATATACAGTATACATATTATGGAAGATGAAGCAAAATCCAGCACAACCTTATTAGTTATTAACATGGAAAGTGAAGGATACAAACCTCATACTTAAATTGAGCACCAGCCTGGAGATCCGTTTCAACTGTAAGTGAGTAGAATCATATTCATCAAGTTAGAAGAGTAAAAGCCCTAAGTAATACTTCAGTATAGAACCACATATATAGAGAATAAGGGAGGTTAGTTAAAGTCTTACAATTTCCTGGATCAATGTATGCAATGGAGACAAGGAACCCAGGACCCATGTACGAAAAGAAGTTTTTCCAGCTTTTCTTCTGTGAAAAGGAAGTTGATTAGCAATATTGACAGTGATTATATAATATAAGAAAGCATTGAAATGGAAATAATAAGAGAAAGAGATAGAGTAACGTACCTCAGAAACAACAATTTGTTCAGTTTCAATTGTATCGATTAATCTGTCTCTAACATGATTATTTCTATTCTCATCCTCTCTTGCTGGGCTTACTATGAACTGCGGCTGCTCATTTGACGTCGCCATTTTCAATTCCCCTGTTAAATTGCATTGCATTTAATTAATCCATCCACAAAACTGATTACACTAACAAATTAACCAATTTAGCAAAGCTAAAACTTTAAAACAGAAACAATTAGGGTCCTTATTAATACAAGAAAAACCTAAATTCAAACCTCAAATCGTGCAAAACAACCTCATTTTAACACTGATACAGGGTAGTAAAAGGATCATAGCCAACCCTCATTTCGAATCCTAATTCCACCAATTTTCGCAATGACGAAACAATACATATTCAACATACATTTACAAAAACAAATTAAAAACTTCAAAACAGTAAAATTTCAAACAAAAAAGACGTGAGTAATTTGCCAATTAGTTTGGAATAAGTTGCTATCAAAAAAAATAAAAAAAAGCTTACATTGAAATAAGGTAACACTAACACTAACAAGTCTACTGCAATATGACAACTAAGATCACTAATCATTAAGACCTTTATATGAAAACAAGATAAATATTAATAATCGTAAAACGAGTCAGGGGAAAATTATTATCTAATAAGTGCAGCAAATGAATGAAGGAATTTACCAGAAATACTGCAATTGAAGTGAATAACAAAGACTGGAAGAAATCAACCAAAATTTGTGGATGTCTTGGGTGCGCTGGAAACAATTTTAACTACGAACTGACAAAATAAACTTTACAGAGATGCAACTGCAACATGGAGGAATTGGGTGACGGTGAGAAACAAAGTTAGGGTTTTCAATTTATTTTTGAGGTGCGATGGAAGAAAATTGAGAAGGAAGGAGGTGCGGTTGTAAGCCAAGTTGAGTCTAGTGAAGAAGAAAGAGAGAGAGAGAGCAGAGTTGAGAATGAAAATTTCAAACAAAACATTTAACAACTTTCTCCATTTGTTGGAGGATTTCTTGTTCTTCACAGTCTGACGTGTTTATAGTGGCTGCTGGTAGGATCAATGTGGGGACCACTACCTCTTTTTATTTTATTTAACAAACTCTTCTATTACAGACTACGGTCCTTAAATTACCAATAAGATATTGACATAGTGATTAAGAATAGACCTGATCAACTATAGTCCGATCTGCTGATCTGTCCCGCTCAGACCCGAAAAAGTGTGGGTTTGAGTAGCATAAAATATGCATTATAAGACCATAACCTAGCTTGACCCAGAAAGCCTGTTGTAGTCCGCAAATTCCCACCCGACCCAAATTTTGATCACCTCTAACTAAGACTGAGAGCCTGTTATGATAGGTTTTAAGTTCGAATCTCCTCGTTCCTATTTGTAATTTACTCCGTTTATTGCTATTGTGACTCATTTGCTTTAAAAAAAAAAAAAAAAATCCTTGAATTAAATTGATGCTTTGGATTTGTGTTATGTACCATTCATTAATTTAATTTAACAACCCACTTTTGACGGTTCTTGAGTAAAGCCTTACTTTTTAAGCCCATTTACATTTTAGTCAATTTTGGGTATCTCATCCTCTTTACTTCTTTAGTCTTCACCTATTCCTAAGCTCTTCCATCATCCAACCAATTGTTTTCAGGAATCACATTTTTGTTTCTTTGTTAATGGACTAAAATGTTCGTGGTTATTGATCACATTCACCTCTTTTTTCTTTACTTTTAAATCCATTATTAATAATATTTAATATTACCATATACGGAGTGATTCGTATAATAGAGAGATAATAAGTGTGTAGCGTAATTGACTCAGTCTTACCGGTTTAGGTACTTGTCCGGCTTCTATTTTAATCATTTTAAGGTTTTCAACTTTTTCTCAGGGTTTGTTTACCTACCACGAGAGAAATTAGGGAGTTACCTTACGTAAGTGTCTTATTATTGTACGTAATACGCATTAATTAATTAATTAATTAACATACATTTTCCTAAAATTGGTCCATATTGTAATGCATTAAATAATTAACATACATTTTCCTAATATTAGTCCATATTGTAATGCTATGTAACATACATTGAATGGTAAATTACTAAAATTGGCAAGTAATAAAATTAAGCGAATATACTCTGTAAAGATTAGTTAGTGTTGATTTTCTTTTGTTACCAAAGCCCATCTATACTGATATATTAAAAGTCGTTTATAAGAGCGTATATATTCCACGTAAATCCCTTCTTATTACGCCACATCACCACTAATAAGTATTATGACATGTCATTGACAATCAAAAAGCATATAACAAAAATCGAACACTAGAACCTCTTGAATTAAAAGTTACACTTCTTACCATCTTAACTAGCCACATTGATGTTATATTTTACCATTATAAATATAAAATATAAATGAATAACAATGAATTACAAAAAAAAAAAAAAAGGGCCGGGAATTAATTCTTAACTTATAAATGTATAATTCTTCTCTTTTCATCTTAAGATTAAAAAATAAAAAACTTCGTGTAATGGAGTGTAATTATGAGTACGAAAGAGGGAAACGTTAACTGAGGTATAATAACCAACTAATCATGAAGAAGAGGACTCGACTTTGTTTTGATATTCGGATACGGGAAGGAAGTTTGTTGACTGGCCACTGATCTTGCGTGGAAATCCGATAACAGCACCACCTATATAAACACATATTTACAAAAACTAAACCCCAGTAAAAGGAAAACCCGGAACAACGCCCGGGCAACACACTAGTTATTACTTAAATGAAAATAGATTAGACTTTCTCACAACGCACAACACACAACGTAATCTTATGAGTTTACATATTGAGAATTTGAGATATAGGTGAGATCCCCATACTAGGCTACTACCTCCTCCGTTTCAAAATAATTGCAACACTATTTTTTCCGCACTATTCACATAATTACTTTGTTTATTTTTGATGATTTATATATCTTAAAAAAACATATTTATGTAGGATTTTGTTAGATTCGTCTTACGCTACTACTAGTAGTCTACTTAGGTTATGGTGATAGATGGGCCTACCATTACAAGGGAAGGGTTGACCTTTGGGCCATATTCATCTAATGAGTAATCGCTATAGCCTTAAAGGTGATCCAATATAATGAAATTGTCCATTATATATATATTCTTGTTCACCCCATATTCAATTATTCGTATTCATATTTGAACAGATATTGGGCGTTCAAATTGGGCCTCGGCCTTTCAGATTCCAATTCTGGCTAACTCAGTAACAGAAATAGTCCATAGGGTGAAATGAACAATACAATACACCCTATTTCCCTATTCTAACATTAATTGTCGAAGTTTAGTGGTAGGGTGTCAAATCGGGTCATTGGTTAGTTACGGGTCGGGCATAATCTGTTTGGGTATAATCGGATAATGTAGTTGAAAAAGTCAGTAGGTCACTATGCATATTTGGATTGAATGTGTGTATTTTATTTTCCGGGTCACTTCAATTTTTGTCAAAAATCCGTTGGATCGGGATCAGTTTTTGACAGCCCTGGGTCTCCACTCCCTAGCCCCTAGTTGTATTTCATTACAGAAGTATAATTGAACCCAAATTTGAGATGTACTTCCAAGATTATAAACAACAAAACTCTAAATTAGCAACTTGAGCTTTTTAGATCGATAAGAAACAAAACTAAAGAGCATCGTCGACATTCAAAAATTATAGAATGAGAATAAGAATAGTATGCTATTTGCTATTTGCTATTTGCTACTTGCTTTGTATAATGAATTCAGCGAGTATCTGGGAAGCTTGCTCTTCCTTACATTTTACAGTGATGGTGCTACTGCTCGTTACAGAATACAGATTACTATTTACTAGTTAGTGCTGCCTAATTACTTGTCTATTTTCCAACTGAATTACAGTGGGAATTTATTTAATTGAATATGACAATTAGTATACTTCCTCTGTTCTTATTTATATGACACAATGGGGTTTTAGACACTATTCACACAAATACCTCTGACTTCTTTTTGTGGTTTATACATAAAAAAAAATATAGTCTTATTAGATTTGTATCAGTAAATATTATTTAAATATTTAAAATCATGCATTGACAAACGTGCCTAAATAATTGTGTCATTTGAAAAAGAACGGAGAAAGTATTTAATTTATACGGAGTACTTTCGTTGAATTGGACGTCCAGGTTCAGTGAAGGGTGAACAGCACATAATATTAATTAAAAAAATAAATTAATAATCTGGAATTCCTTCATTGTTAGAGCTTTGATGTTCTCACCTAGTACATACTGCCAATTAATCTTATCCTTGATGTCCTCCAATTATACACCAACAGCTACATGCACTTATTTTGCTTTTATTTTGGAAACAACTCCATCCCCATCTTTCTCCATCCATCTTCATGTTTCCATTTTTTGTTTTTCCTCCACATATGCACCCTATTCCTACTTCAAACACTTTTCTAACTTTGACAACTTTTTTTATTTTTCCTAATATTTTATTTCTACTTATATATTTCATATATTTTTTTTTATGTAGAATCAATACTTAACTAATATGGGGATTCGAATCTAGATTAGCAGGTCTTTCAATAATAAATATGCCGTGGTTTTTTAAGTTTATTGCATACTCGTACATATTACCAGACTAGATTATGTCCCGTGCACACACGGATTTTGATAATTTTTTTCACAAAATATTTAACTGATTATCTTCCAAATTACTGCATATTATAACATTTTTAACATACTCGTTTAAATTTATTCATCTAATGTGCATATTTAAAATGCTAATATGGTAATTTTACCAAAATATTAAGTGATATATTTTTCATTATTAATATAACGATTTGACTAAAAAATTACCAATTTAGAATAATTATTATTACGTCGTATCTATTATTGCCATAATGTATAACCTAAATTTAATTTCCATATATAAAAAGTTTATAAAAAAGGTAGAGAATAAAATAAAATAAAACAGATACACTTAATTTTTTTGGAAAAGTGGTTTTTGGCGGGAAAAAATCGCATCAGGAATTGACACGTGTCATTCCTGGTGTCTCTTTTAGTATATAGTAATGTGCATATTTAAAATGCTAATATGGTAATTTTACCAAAATATTAAGTGATATATTTTACATTATTAATATAACGATTTGACTAAAAAATTACCAATTTAGAATAATTATTATTACGTCGTATCTATTATTGCCATAATTTATAACCTAAATTTAATTTCCATATATAAAAAGTTTATAAAAAAGGTAGAGAATAAAATAAAATAAAACAGATACACTTAATTTTTTTGGAAAAGTGGTTTTTGGCGGGAAAACATCGCATCAGGAATTGACACGTGTCATTCCTGGTGTCTCTTTTAGTATATAGTAATAGATAGATAGATAATAGATAATGGCTAGTCAGCGTCCAAAAATCTCAAGGGGGCTAGTCAGCATCCAAAATCTCAAGGGGGCTAGTCAGCATCCAAAATCTCAAGGGGGCTAGTCAGCGTCCAAAATCCCCAAAGGAGCGGTAAAGGGGAGCAGGGCGCCCTATCTGCTTAGTTTCAGCGAAATTACAGGTGGTATTCATTATGAGGAGGCTAGTCAGCACTTAACACATAAACAAAACGCACCAGCACATTTCGCGGAAAGCGCGCAGTCATGGGGGCTAGTTGTAGGAAGAGCACTATTTTCAGAGCAAGCACATCAGTCAAGACAGATATGCTCACTCTGAGGGGGCTAGTTGTACGAGTGTGCTACCAGCTGGCTGGTAGCATCGCCAAGCTGTTAAGGATAAAAGCAAATGATCCTTAACGGCAGTTATTATTCCCTACCAGCATCTCTTAAAAGCCGGTAGGGAGGAGGCACGTGACCAAACCAAGAGGTCAACGGGTCGCTATCAATCGGGTAGGACCCATTTGTCCGTACGCCCGACCCGCGCCTATATATATGGGCTTCATTTATGACAAAAAGGTACGCAAACACAATCATTTCCACTAAACCCAAAATACTTATTACTCATCATACCTGACTTTAGCATCGGAGGGGGATCCTCGAATCACCCTCGAGGCTAGTTCATCTTTGTTATCTGCGCAGGATATCATCCGGATAACAGCAACACTCGACCAGCAAGACATCTCCAACCGTTCCCAAATCTTACCGGAACATATAGGATCTCAAATTTTGAATAGTCAGTATTGAACTTAGCATTTTAATTACCTAACTTTTCTAGTTGGTGTCATTGTTATGATTAAAATTAAGGTATAGAATAAAAAAGGATAGTCATTAAACCACATTGAATTAGAATATAATGTAAAACTGCTAAACTACGTAGTTCTACATTTTTACTCAATCTGGTTGACTCGTTAAGAATGGAAATTTTTAACATAAATATACACCACAAAGTGGAGTTATACCGGATTAGGAAATATACAAACTTAAGTAGATAGAAGGAGCAACTATATTAATTATATATATGAACTAATTTGCATAATTTTACTATTAGAATTGCAGAAGGTCACACGTTAAATTAAATACTTAAAAGCTACGTACTTCGTATAATAAATGATACTTGATGAAGCTTAGGGCTCGTTTGTTTTACAAAACTAGCTTTTGAGCCCGTTCAAAGAACGGGCGGTTATATAGTGGTTATTTAGTTTATTTTTTTAAGTTCTAATTTTATTGAGCTTTTGATTTTAGAGGTAATTTTGAAAGTTGAAAGAATACATAAATTAAATAGTGTATTAATATTGAGTGTTAATCAGGAAGATGGAGTGGAAAATGTTGAATGAATAGATTGGTAAATTGATGTTGTATGAGGAAGATGGAGTAAAATAGACGATTTGAGTTGTATAATATATCAAACAACAAAGGGAAAAAAAAAACCAAATTGATGGAGGAAAGAATGGATGACATGTGTCATCTAATCAAATGTGTTGACACGTGTCATCTAATCTAATGTGGTTTTCCTTTTTAAATACTACTCCCTCTGTCTCTTTTTGTTTTTTACGTTTGGTATTTTTCACGCGTTTTAACGACTAATTAATGTGCATTGAGATTTTTCTAAATTTTTCATGTAAACGAGGAAAATTACGTTTATTTATAATATTTTCACTCTTATCGAAATTCTGATATTGGGAAAATGAGAAAAAGTTATTGTCTTTATGGAAAGAGTGAGGAATTAAATGTCTCAATTGATTTAATTGGTTAATATAATAATTGGGTACAAATTTTGATAGAATATTAAATCGTTTATGTGATAATATAAAAGGAAATGTAAAGAACATTTTGAAACACCCAAAAAGAAAAACGTAAAAAACAAAAAGAGACGGAGGGAGTAGGTATAGACTAGGTATAAATATATGATGCGAATATTCTGTATTGGTTGTTTTGTTTTTGTTTCTAGTTATTTATGCAACGGTGATAGTACACGGATCCTAATGAACTAGTAAAGCAAATCAAAGTGAAATAGTATGAGAATTGTAATTATATAGTAGGGCCTTGGATTATGACTGAAAAAGGTGATTAAGGCTTCTACTTTGGCGTTTTGTTGATGAATTGCCTATTAATTAACAGCTTTTGAACACAGACGGCACGTCGGTAATTAATAATTACAAGCTATATATGTTTACCAAAAATTAATTAATTGATTAATTAATCAATTAGTAGTGCGCAAAGATATTTTCTAGTGTTGTTAAGTTGAATGATTAATCAAAACTAGCTTTGATGTTACATCATAAGTTACCAATTGCCTACAGAACATACCAAACGCACCAGACTGTAGGTGGACTAATCATTCTCATCATCTCATGTCACACCTTTCATTATTCAATTCAATACCACTATATATTATTCTTTTTTTATTTATTTATTTCATTTACTATAAGGTTAAGAACTTAAGATACATATTATGTTACATATTGTCTATGTCCTTAACTTATATCATATGTACATTACCATTGTTATCCTATATTCCTATTCTCGATCTTAGGCCACATTTTAGTGGTAATTAATAAACTAATAATTCAACCCATTTACATTTCTAAACTAGATTAATAATTAAAACGATTTTGTACGTACTGAACAGGTCATTTTGTAACAAAAATATCCACAATACAAGTTACCATTTACAAACATTACATTTAGATATTGATTTGAACATTTAAGGAACATCTACTAGGAGTACCGATCGACTACTACTAATATATACTTTCAAGTTCCATGCAATGGAAGTAGAGATATGATATAAGATCATACTATTAGTTACACTTATAACACTACTAGTTTAATTCCTCCTCATATCATAGGGAGTACATACTACCTTAGCACATAGGCCATACATAGGGTAATTCATTTTTTACAAAAACATGAGAATGACACCCCCTTCTAAGTTCTAACACAAGTCATTAACAAAAAAAAAAACTTAAGATGGAGTCACCTATACATATCATAACTCTTTTTTGGAGTAAATCCTAGGAATTACAGTGAAGAACATTAGAGTTAGTTTCCCCTTGCCAAATCCAAACAATATCTTTCAAACCTGGCCTTACATCTTCCTCACAAAACTTGAGATACTCAAGTGTATCCCCTGCACACTTTGAGAACTCCACCATGGTGACTTCCTCCGCCACCTCAAACACCTCCGCCGTCATCTGCAACCTCCCTTTCCGGCCTTCTTCCTTTCCCTGCATCTTCACTTTAAACTCCTTACTACTCACTTCTAAATTCAATTTCTTTCCCAAGTCTTCAAATTTGTCTATTACATCCGATGCAGAGCACTTGGAAGTAAACATTGAGCCTGATTTTCTGATGTTGTTATTTTCAAACAAACTTGATAAATCAAACCCTGATGACATCGATGATATGAACTCAAAAGCATTATAAAATCGAGGTGATAATAGCTGTTTAGCCTCTTTGACTAGCAATACTTCCTGATGATCATGATGATGATGATGATGATGATCATGATGATGATCATGATGAGCTAGGACTTGTTGTTGAGGAATAAAACATGACAATGACAAAGAAGGTTTCAATAAGCCCTTTCGAAACCAGGGTTGTCTCATGATCCCTTGAATAGACAACCTTCTATTTGGATCCACAACCAAGAGCTTAGAAACGAGTCTCTTAGCATCAAGAGGGAACCAAGGAGGAAACTCATAATCAGCCTTGAATATCTTACTATACATTTTCATAATATTAACTTCCTGAAATGGTAAAAAACCAGAAAGTAATGCAAACAATATAACACCACAAGACCAAATATCAGTCTTAGCACCATCATAACCCTTCTTCCTTAACACTTCAGGGGCTACATAAGCAGGAGTCCCACATTGAGTATGAAGTAAGCCGTCTTGTCTATGATGTTCAGGCAAAGCAGAGAGCCCGAAATCAGAAACCTTAAGATTCTCATTCTCATCTAACAACAGATTTTCAGGCTTAAGATCACGGTGTGAGACCCCACGACTATGACAATAATCAATTGCACTAATTAGTTGTTGGAAATACTTACGTGCATAATCTTCTTTTAGCCTTCCTTTTGCAATTTTGGAGAAGAGTTCACCCCCTTTAACATATTCCATTATGAAATATATTCTTCCTTTCGTAGCTAAAACTTCTTTTAGGGATACAACATTTGGGTGACGAATCAATCTCATTACAGAGATCTCTCTCTCGATTGCTTCCATCATTCCTGCTTTTTTCACCTGTTCTTTGCTTATCACTTTGATTGCCACCATTTCATTTGTCACTATGTTTTTACCATAATACACCTTCGCAAAGGTGCCTTGCCCAAGGACCCTTCCAACCTCGTACTTTCCGAATATAATGTTCCTAGTTTCACCACCAGCAGCAGCAGCAGCAGCAGCAGCAGCAGCAGCAG
Source organism: Spinacia oleracea (assembly GCF_020520425.1). Lineage (NCBI taxonomy): Eukaryota > Viridiplantae > Streptophyta > Magnoliopsida > Caryophyllales > Amaranthaceae > Spinacia > Spinacia oleracea. The sequence goes on from NC_079490.1 coordinate 184,846,866, forward strand.
CAGAAACATGATGTTCTTCTTCTTCTTCTTGTATTTTAATTTGTTGATCCATGGTTTAGATCGAAAAACAAGGCTTCAATTTGAAACTTATTAACTAACTCAGATGATGGGTCAGATAGATGATGGGTGTAATTGGGTTGAGGATAATAACAATGGGTAAGGATTGATTAATAAAGAACATCAGAAAGCTTAGTGAATGATTGAGGTTTGATTGCTGGAGAAAAGACTAATAATAAATTGAATACATTGTGTTGTTTTGTTGGGAATTCAGGAATGAGGAGCCTGTTGATTTTGAGAAACAGGGGGGCAAGGAGCACATTGGTAATAAATATCAACAATTTTCATGTTATTTTAAGGTTTTTTAATTTTGTTATGTGGGGCCCTTGATTCCGTCACTTGTGGTTGGTTGAGTGCGAATGGTGGGGCCCTCTGATTAGCAATAAGCCAATAATAATAGTGATATTTCGCTTTGGAGCGTGATCCGTAATGTAAGCTGCTTTGTTTTACGGAGTAATTAATTGAGTCTGTGGGCCACACATATGATATTAGAATCTCCCAATTCCTAAATTATTTGAGGCTCCCCATTCTCCAAGGAATGACCCAATTCTGTACGATTCCATCTCAATGGCTTATCTTCCTAACGGTCCTAAGGTGTCCACATTCTCCTCTAGTTTATGTACTCCATTGTTTCGATAATATATTTTCTAAATATTGACTTTTTGTAATTTTTAACTAATATATAATGTTGAGAAGTTTAAAAGTCGATAAGGTGCAATATTTTTACAACATAGAAATTATAAGAACATTAAATATTTCTTATAATAATATTTGGCATAGTATATAGGAGGATAGTACGGAGTATTTGAATTTCACAATGGGACACCAAAAACTCAACGGCAGGTAATAAGGGAACTTTTGAGTTTTGACGTCATATCGGAAATTTCCTTATAGGATAGATATGCTCCTCCATCGGAGTACTCCATAATACAATTATACACGATAAATTTACCTATTTACTCTTGGGAATCAAAGAGTTTATGGAGAAATTTGATAAAAAATCTAGATTGTGGATATAGACATGATCGTTTGTATAATAAAATACGGCTTATCCTCATTAAGTCTTCCCAATATAAGACTAAACCTTGGAGCACACTCATTTAGTGTTATCCTCCAAGCCTTGCCCAAGGACCCTTTTGATCTTCATCCCAGTCGGCTTTCTGCTGGGATAGAATTGCATCCCAGTCGGCTTTCTGCTGGGATAGAATTGCATCCCAGTCGGCTTTCTGCTGGGATGCAGCTCAGTCGGCTTTCTGCTGGGATGCAGCCCAGTCGGCTTTCTGCTGGGATAGAATTGCAAGTCTATCCCAGGCTTGGAGGATAAGCCGTTGAGAGGTAATTAAATTAAAAAACTACACTCATTTAGTGTTTCTTGAGAGATAACTTTTACATATATATGCTTAACTTTTGAGCATTTTGAGTTAAATTTTACCGATGTACAATATTTATTGTACACCCATTGTAAATAAGAATTTGTGAAAGAAGATATATGGAGGATTATATTGGAGGTAATTTTGAGTGTAGTTTTTTAATTTAATTGAAAGTTGATTAAGACATACTTGTTGTCAAAAAAAAAAAATTACTTTTTGTTCTATTTCAAGTCCCCTCTTCAAAACGGAAGAGTTTCCAATGTCAAAAATAAAATAAAATCGGAAGAGTCTTATTTAGTGCGGACAAAGGCCACGTAATGAAACCCTAAACATTTGAACAAGCTACCAATTATTTACTTATCCACTCTTATCAACTATACTGATTACTGAGTATCAGTCATTATGGGCAACAATTCTGATATAAGAAATAAAGAAAAAGGCGATGATAAAGGTCGCAAGTTACGACAATATTTAGTTGTCGCAATCTTACGTGTCGGATTTTAATTGGTACATATAGGCGTCACGTAGGCTATGCTTCGTCACAATATTTTTACTATCAATGCGATATTTTTACTATGAAAAATTGTAAATAAGGTAGTTGATATAAAAAAAAGAAACAAAATAGAATATTAAGATTTTCGTACCTTTTTTCTTAACATGTACTACCTCCGTTTCAAAAAGATCTTTACAGTTACTATTTGCACGGACTCCAATGCAATATTTAACTACTAATATATCCAATTTCGTAAGTCAAAAAATCATAAAAATTTGATATTCTGAAAATACATCCCGAGACCAATGTAACAAGATCGTACATGTAACGTTTTGATGTATATAATGGTGAGAATTTACGATCAAAGTTTTTATACTTTGGACACATTTTCCAAAGCGTAAAGAATTTTCTGAAACGGAGGTAGTATATAATAGATTATATAAGTTAAATATTTTAGTTTTCCATTTAAATCATGACACATAAGCATGTCTTGTCATCATTGTGACACGGCTTAATAGTTGCATGTTGTGACCTTTATCATTTTCGAAAGAAAAAAATACAAAGACTATTACTTTTAAACCCTTACCCTTATCCAAACTCTATTAAATTTAATCCGTGGTCAATATTTCACTTAATTATCCGATCAAATCATTTCATGCATTCGAAAACATGACAACATACTGTGTTTTTTATCCAAGAAAACACAATATTTTTTTTATTTACACATCCTTGTGTTTATCTGTATACATAATAGAGTCTTAAAAGTAATGCATCAAACAAGGATGATGAAAATAATGATGAAAATAAGTGCTCTTTGGTATATAGTGTAGTAAACAATATTATCGATGATTGATTAAAATAATTAAGGATATGTTTTTTGCTGAACAACTTCATTATATGAAGCAACCTGACATAGATAGAGGTAGTACCTTTAATTTGGATTAAGTGTAATGTTGTTGTAATTTGATTTGATTAAGTATTTAAGTGTAATGTTGTTGTAATTTGATTTGATTAAGTGTTGGTATTTTTGTTTGATTAAAAGCAGTAGCCCACTTTTAATTTGTTCGATTGCTACTCACTTTTCTTTTCCAATCAACACAGACGACGTATATTTCTGGATTTGCTTTTCGTTCAACTATTTACGATGGCCATTACCAATTTTTGCGATTGATCATTAGTGTTTCTAACTTTTTTAATATATAGTATATTTTTTTAAAATTATCAATATATTCTTAACTTTTATGCCCACCTAATCATTCCCAAAAATGTCACTACAAGAAATTGTACTATTAACGACGGGAAATTCCGTCGCGAAAGGCCAATAATCGTTGATTAACGACGGGATTTCCTGTCGCGAACCCGTCATAAAAGGGGGCCGTCGTTAATAGAAATCCCGTCGTAAATTCGTCGTAAACCCGTCGGAAAAGACACTTGCGACGGTTATTCCCGTCATTATTTGGTTGTTAGCCCCGTCGCAAAAGGCTTTTACGACGGGATTTTTTACCCGTCGTAATTAGGTTGTCGTTAAAGATACAAATTCTTGTAGTGTGTTCATTAGGTGTTAATGTGTTATTATCATTATTTATTATCGACTACCAAATAAGTCGTTAATATCAAAGTTATCCACACTTTTGATACAAGGTGATATTCCCTCTGTATTTATTTAAGGGATACTTGTCTTTTTCGGCCGTATTTATTTAAGAGATACACTTGCCATTTTTAGTAACTTATCAACCCCACCATCTAATTAAATAATATATCTACACCCACCCCCACCCCCACTCCCTAAAATGACATGGTTTCCACTTATTTTTCTTATTAAAATATCTACTCAACCCCACTTATTTTATTACTTTATTTTATTCAATTTTTTTTCTTAATACCCGTGCCCGGCCAAGTATATCTCTTGAATAAATACGGAGGGAGTAATAATTAGTGACTTGTAATATAATAAGCCATGGCTATCTATGGATAAATGTAAACTTGATATTTGTGTAGTCGATCTATTAACAAGTTGAGTTCAGGGTTCAGGGACCATGATAGTAATTGTGGTAATAGACATCATTCTCATGAAAACCACTGAATTGATCAATTGAATATGAATAATTGTGATACAAGATCGATCTCAATATGGATTTCTTTCGGATCACACATAAGGAATATATGTACAAAATCGCATAATAAGACAATGATTTAAGTTGTTTTCTACTCTAAGTTTAATTAATTACCTGCATAAATATCTTCAATGACTCCAGATTTATCTATTTTATTTTATTGAAATAAAAACAAGAGATCTACTCGTACTATTATTCCCGGAAAGTGAAAGATTAGGATGAGATTTGTTACATAAAGTTGACTTCACCTACTTGTTTTTTTATTCTAGCAAGAGAATTCAGTCATGTACTCATGTGAGTTGTTGTTTGTTTCTTTTCAATAACTAAAGTTGTTAGCATAAAAGATTATTTGCTTAGAGAATGTAATTAATAATAGTTGAACGATACTTGGAGAACAATTTGATCGCAATGTAAAACTATTTGATTAAAAAGTCCAATTATTTGATAAGAAGTTGATCTTACCACCATAATTTAATTTTTTTTATACCGATAAAAATTATTTTTCTGGTTTGCTGTCTCAGTCCAGAATTAAATACTCCCTCTGTCCCTTAATACTCGACCTGTTTTAACTGGACACACTTGCCAATGCACAACTTTGACCACCAATTTTTTTAACAACACATTATAAAAACTTATAAAAATATTAATATTTTGAAAATATATATTTAGATGAAGCCAATAATATATTATATAATAAAATTTATTTTCATATACTATAAATAAAATAAGATCAAAGTGAATTATATGAATAATGCAAAAAGTCAAAACAGGTCGAGTATTAAGGGACGGAGGGAGTCAAAAAGTCATATCATTTTTATTTTGTATTTGAGAATCAATTAAGTTGTGTTGGGTAATCTTGTTCATAGAATCTCAATGAGGTCAAACTTATCAGGATAAACCTGCTTTAATTTCTCTGTCCCTGTTTTTTTTTTTTGGTAAACCAAAACATTATGTACAGAGAATTTCATATGATATGAAGATTCACAAAGAAAAATCAATATCATCCCATTTCATAAAGGCAACTAAGATCAATATCATCCATATTCTTAAATCCTAATGGGAGATCATCACATAAGTATCCCTACTTCCCTACACAAGTCAAAAGAATATATATATATATATATATATATATATATATATATATATATAGCTAAATTTTAGTTTTTTGTTTGCTATGAAAATGAAACTTTCAATTCTTGCATGAATTGTGAAATCCATAGCTTAATTAACTATGGCATTCGATATCTTCTGTCAATACGTTTCATCTTTACACCAGATTTTTTGCGTGCCAACGCCTGCCAAGTCATATCTACAGCATCCCCAGGTTGAGATGGATATTGATATTCAAAATGATGAGCAACTTCCTTGAGTTTCTCCCACATCTTCATCCACTCATCTCTTTTAATTCCCTTTAGAAGATTTACCAGAAACCCTGGTTTGACTGCATATGATCCCCACACTAACACGCTGAACTCCGAGTAATCCAACACATCCTCATATGGCAGCTCGATGTTGTCACTTATTATGACTGGTACACAATGGCTTACAATTGCATCAAAAAGGCGATTCGATGAAGGAGTATCTCCTGCTATGTTCAAGCAAAATTTGGAAGATCCCATCCCATTTCTTGCTTCACGGACCCCACTCTTTTGAGCACTTCCAAATGCAAAGTGTACATCCTTCTCGTCTTTCAGCAGATAAAATAGTTCTTGTCTAATAGCTCCTCCCTACAGATATATCCACCAACAATTTACAATTACGTACGTACGTACTTCAAGTAGCATCACACCAAACAATTAGTGCTTCATAATTCATGTTAGACTGGCCTCGTTTACAATAGACAGAACTAGAAAAACTAGGAGATTATTAGGAAGATTATCTGAGAAAAATGGCTAGGCTTATACTTGAATCTTTCTGCTAGGCAAGCTTAAGAATGGCATATATGTAGCTTATAGTAAAGAAAGATGTGGAAGAAAGTTAGATCAACATTAGGCATTAGCAAGTAATGACATTTAATGTTGTCAGTGATTTTGCTAATTCAGAAGTTCATTGTCATCTCCAAACCAAAAAATATAGAAGAAACATCCTTGTGCTAAAAAAAAAGCTGCAAACTTGCAATAACTGTTTCAGTTCTGTCAATCTAATATGGAAAATGAAAGTTCTCTGATTTTATTCCTTGAATGATTCTGGCTTAAAAAAGAGGTTTATTAGGTCAGTAAAAAAAAAACAGAATCTACAAGCAACCACTTCCTTGTAAAGGAACAATTCCCAGAAAAAGGAAACAAGACACGAGTAATTTCACATATAGAAACTTATAAAGCTTAAATTTAGGGAAAGGAGATGAGATAACTCACATCCTTCCTATAGATTGCTCCTTGGAAAAATGCTAATGTAGGACGTTGCTCAAACGGGGCTGAGTTGTTATTGCTGATGCTCGGAACAACATGCTGGTAAGGAGCGATGACATCCTTGTTCAAATTAGCAGTCTTAGCCACATATCTCCCAAAATCTGCAAGTATAAATCTAGCAGAACCCAGCTTCTTTCTCACATACAACAAACTATTCGGATGATGTGCAACAATAATGTGGTCCTTTCCACCAGACTTAATCCATTCTGGCCTACTCAATAAGAAATCTACTAATTGATCTTGTAATCTCCTGTTTAGGCTGACTTTCTCTTTCCCCAAAACCTTAGAAAACCGGTTGTAACTTAGGGATGCAAAAAATGGCACAAAAATAAAATCTGCTTGACTTGGGTTTTCTACTCTAATAACACTACAAGGTCTAACTATTTTCTTAACATTAGATGACAGAAGATCGAGAGTGAGCCAATACTCCATACTATGTTGCAAATTTAAGCCACCGGGATATCGTGGAACATGCTTTATATCACTAACATTAGGCCATATTTGGTTTGGACTTGCCTTCCAATCTAACAAACCGAAATGAAATTCACGAGGCATATCATACATGTACACCTTTAGGAGAGCTTTATTCGGATTACACGCCTCCTTTTTTGACAGAACATGAACATCTATCTTCTTATTCAAACTGGTAGCTTCATGAGGATCTATTGGCATTGCCTCCTCTACCTTATTATGGGTGTCTAACTCTATCATTGATATTGATGAAGGTGGTAATGGTACAACAAGAGGCTGCTCTATAGGTTGTTCATTATTGCCCTCGGGTTTATAGTCTGGTGTATAGTCAATAGGTTCACTTTCTACAACAAATTGCTTAAAAACGGACGAAGGTATAAACGGATTAATCACTGAATGAAATAGAAAGAATGAGGAAATTATCAGGAAAAACATGGAAAATGCTGTTATGCTCAGAAGCAACCTTGAGGTTGGCATGCTCTTCTCTAGCATAGCTACTATTTTTAATATACACAAAGTATTTATTCCTAAAAATTCAAGGTCTAAAGTCTAAATCATGAGATCAATTCTCTCAACATTAACTATTAATTTACAGGGTTCTCAACTCCTAAATTCTCCAATCATTTCATAGCTCACCCAGTAAATTGGGTTAAATTCCAGAAAAAATCACATGATATAAATAACCTCAGATTCGGAATTTTAAACCCAGATTCCAATTTCACCCATCAATCAGAACTCCAATACTTTAAAGTTTCAATTCCCAGAAAATATCATGAAAATCTTCAAAAAAATCATCACCAATGTCTCCTAAAAAGTGTCTGAAACATAAAGATGTTTTCCAATTTAACCCAGAAATTACTAAATCAGCCACAATCATGAACATAAATGCAACCTGCAACAACAACAAAAGGGGTGATTTTATTTTTGTTAATTAATTTCTTAACTCTTGTAAACATCATATTGATATTAAAATTCAAGGAATTTGATACACTATGGTATACAATCAATGTCATTATCATGAGATAATGTATAAAAAGAGAAGACAAATCGAAAAGGGTAAGTGAGAAATATGATCGAATAAAGTGGGTGGATGAGAACTTACAAGAACAGTAGTTGATCTGAGCTACCAAAGAGAGAATCCATGGCTGCCCACACACCACACTAAGTTAATGACAAAAATAGTAATTTAACTTTTGATGTTGTTTGTTAAGAAGCTTTATAAGGACTGAAAATGGTGGGAATTAAGGAGGTGCAAAGTTTCTCTTTTAATCAACCTACCACAAAAAGGAGACAAACAAGGCTTCTTGCCTTTATCCAATTAATTAATACTCATTTTGTCTTTTAATTGATGGGTTGGGTTCGAATATTAATTTTTGAAAATGAAAATACTCCATCTGTTTTTAAGAGAATACCTCAAATGTTTTTGTTCACTTTATTAAAAATTAAGTGTATTAAAAAATAAATGGTAAGTAGTTTGTTTTTAGTTAGATTAAATAATAGTGTGTGAGAAGAGACATTTCGGGATTACAAACTACATAAGGTATGAGACAAACAAACAGGGACATCCATTATAGTATATGAGATAATCTTTTAACAACGGAGGGAGTAGATCTTTGGTCAGTCATTTACCTATAATTGGAGCATGCATAGGATAGGGTTAGCCACGGTTGTCGCCTATCGATCAGTGGATGGACACCTAGTTTATACACCAAAAAGAATCTTATTGTATTCAAATACGTACTATTAAATTCGTTTTAATATAAATGCATTGTATTGCTTTTTAGTTTATTTTTTGTGTGCTCCATAATAAACTACAACGGCAATACAAATCACAAATGAGAAGGGGATTCAAATATATAACTTTAATGATATTTATTCATACTAAGTGCACAAGTTTATATTTTGTAGGTTTATTGTGACAAAAAAAAGAAGTATTGCTTCCCTGAAATTTTTCTTACGAAGTAAATAAGTTAATAGTTTGAATTCATCGAAAATAACATACCTTTAGGTAGCATAAATATATTGAAATAAACAAACAAAAATATAACATGACATCCCTAATTTGAACTAAGTAATGTGGAATGAGGAAGTTATTTGTAAAATTAAAGAAAAAATGTAAGGTGAGAGTGATGGATAGCTCAGTTGGTTAGAGCTTTCATCGGTCCATTCCGATTCCAGGTGATCCTGGAATCGATTCTCAACCCCGTCTTTGTAGCTCATTCGCAAAAAAAAACAAAAAAAAGGTAAGGTGTGAATAAACCTTTGAGCTAAAATTTAATGACCGACAATAATTAGGCCTTGAGAAAAAGCTATGGAACCAAAGAAAGAATAATGAAAAAACAAAAACTACTAAAAAAATCGATGAACGCTATTACTAATCCAGAAAGGGAAATGTTGAGAACAAGAGTATTGATTGGTGGACACAAAATTAATTAAAAATACGAGTAAATTAATAAATACTCCGTAATTAAGAAGAAGAATAGAATAGATTGGATGACTTTTCCACGCAATTGAGTCTCTTTAATTTCTACAAGTGGGCTTCTTTATTCTTTAATTTGTAAATTAATTGGGCTTAAATTTGGTGTGGTGATGGAACACTGTATTACAATGGAAGGTGATTAATTGATTTAAACTCAATCGTCACATTTCATAATAAGTATTAATTGATGTTAATCTAACGGATTACAATTTACAACAGATGGCATTGTTTTTTAGTACTCCCTTAATTTTTCTCATTTTATTTTTTACGTTTGGTATTTTTCACGCGTTTGAATGAATAATTAATCGGATTTTTCATGAAATGCCCCTGAGGTTTGCCTTAATGCACCAAATACCCCTAAACTTTCCAGAATGCACCAAATACCCTTGAGGTTTTAAAAAATAACACAAAATGCCCTTAATGAGCATTTTCCGTCAATTCCGTTAAGTCCCCGTTAGTATGAATTTACTTGTTTGCCCTTACTCACCATTTTCTCTACTAATCCTAATATTAATACTTAATTAAAATAATTAAACCCCTAAAAAACTAATTAACTATTATCTAAAAAAAATTAAGCCCCTAAAATAATCTAATTAGCTATTAAAAAAACAAAAAAAATTGACCCCAAAATGTGAATCTGCTATTCTGCTTGCTTCTTCATTTGTCTTCATCTTCACCTTTGTAATTTTGATACGACATCTTCATCATCATCATCTTCTTTCTCATCTCAAACCACCATGGAAGCAATGACCATCACCATCCTATCCCTAATTAACCGTCTCTCCTCCAATTCGCAAAACCCGCCCCTTTTTCTTTCTCACTCTCGCCCAATTTCTCTCTCCTGTTCTTCACCATCACCATCATCATCACAAAACCCAACCATCAAAACCAAACAAAATCAGCCATTATATATAAGCACCGGGAAAAATTATTCACGAAATCTTCAACAAAACATACCCCATCTCCAACCTACACGGGCGACGACGGTGGTAGAGCCTGCAATGTGATTGGGGGAGACTACCATGGCTGCTCACAATGAACTCTTCCTCTTATTTTCTTCCAAACCCAAAAAATCAACCCAAAATATCGACCCAAAAAATCACCCAAAATTGAGAAATATTGGCCTTGTTTGGCAAATGGCTTTTTGTTGGCTTTTTGGTTGGCTTTTGGCTGTTGGCTTTTTAATCTGGTCAAACAGCCAAAAAATGTGTTTGGTAACTGGCTTTTTAGCTTGCTGAAAAGCTAGCTTTTCCGCCAAAAATGAAAAGCTAGTAACACTAGCTTTTTGGAGTTGGCTTTTGGCTTTTCACTTCTAAATTACTTTTTTGTCCTTGTTTTTTTACTAATTAACTAATAATTAATAATTAATAATTAGTGATTAGTGATTAGTGATTAGTAATTAGTGATTAGTGATTAGTGATTAGTGATTAGTGATTAGTAATTACTAATTAGTAATTAGTAATTAATAGTTAATAGTTAATAGTTAATAGTTAATAGTTAATAGTTAAAAGTTAATAATTAATAATTAATAATTAATAATTAATAATTAATAATTAATAATTAATAATTAATAATTAATAATTAATAATTAATAATTAATAATTAATAATTAATAATTAATAATTAATAATTAATAATTAATAATTAATAATTAATAATTAATAATTAATAATTAATAATAATTAATAATTAATAATTAATAATTAATAATTAATAATTAATAATTAATAATTAATAATAATTAATAATTAATAATTAATAATTAATAATTAATAATTAATAATTAATAATTAATAATTAATAATTAATAATTAATAATTAATAATTAATAATTAATAAAATAATTAATAATTAATAATAATTAATAATTAATAATTAATAATTAATAATTAATAATTAATAATTAATAGTTAATAATTAATAATTAATAATTAATACTCCCTCCATTTCTTTTTGATGTATCCATTTGGAATCTGGTGTGATTTTAAGAAAATTGGAATATTGGTTTGTATGGGTATAAGTGTAATGATTGAGTGTAAGAGAAATGATTGGGTGTAAGAGATTATAATAAATAAAGGAGTGAGAAAATAATAAAGAAATAAGGTAAGAGAGAGGAGTGATAATGATGGGTGATAAAGGAGGTGAGAGAGTGGGTATATGGGGAAGGGAAAAGAATTAAATATTATGGGTGGGGAAAATTAGGTGGGAATATGGGTAGAATCTTTAGGTATTTTGGTAATTAGATAGAAATGTAAGGGTATTTTAGGATAAATGTATGTCCAAAAATAGAATAGATTCTAAATGGATACAACAATATGAAACGCTTAAAATGGAAACGGATACAACAAAAAGAAATGGAGGGAGTAGTTAATAATTAATAATTAATAATTAATAATTACGGAGTATTAATTAATGACTAATAACTAAAAGTGAATAACTAATTAATAATTAATCATTAATTATTAATGATTAATGATTAATTAATAAATTATTAATTATTAATTATTATTAATTTAATTATTATTAATTATTAATTATTAATCATTGATTATTACTCCGCAATTATTAATTAAAATAATAATTTATTAATACTATTGCAAAAATTAATTTATTTTTAATGTATATTTATTTATTTGTAATTACGTTTTACTCCGTACACAATACACAGTATGTATTGAAAAATGAATAAAAGACATTAAATGTCCTTAAATGTCATTTTACATAGCTACAGCCAACAGCCAACAACTGATTTTACCAAACACATTTGTAACCAATACATAGTCAAACAGCCAACAAAAGCAGCCAACTTGAACAGCCAGTCAAACCAGCCAAGTAAAACAGCCGACAGCCAACAGCCAACAGCCAATTGTCAAACAGGGCCATTATCTACAAAAATCGAAGAGAAACACCCCTTAATTTGCAGATGATTCACAACAAAAAAAACACTCATAATTAGCAGACAATTCGCAACCAAAAAACCCTTAATTCGCAACCATGGAAGAGGAGAGAGAAAACCCATTTTTTTTAATTTTTTGTTCGAATTTAAGGATCCATGGAAAGAAGGGGAAGGAAGCAGAATAAAGGAAAAGGGAAAAAAAAAGAAAAAAAAAATAAGGAAAAAAAAATTTGATTTGAAGACTCCCTGAGATTTTGGGAAGGAGAAGGAGAAAGAACAAAGGAACATGAAAGAGAAAAGAGAAAGAAAAACAGAAATTTTTTAAAAATTTAATGTTAACGGAGACTTAAATGAATTGACGGAAAATGCTCATTAAGGGTACTTTGTGTTATTTTTTAAAACCTCAAGGGTATTTGGTGCATTCTGGAAAGTTTAGGGGTATTTGGTGCATTAACGCAAACCTCAGGGGCATTTCATGAAAAATTCGATAATTAATATATTTGGATCGCGATTCCTCAAAAAAATTTATTTAAACAAGATAAATTAATTTTATTTATATTGTTTTAACTTTTATTAAAATTCTGATATTGGGAAATGCGAAAATTTTAAAGTCCCAATGAAAAAGTGTGAGAGATTAAATGACCAAATGAATTTAATTGGTTAAAATAATAATGGGACACTAATTTTGATAGAATACTAAGTTATTTATGTGATAATATAAATACAAATTCTTATTTACATGAGGTGTACGATAAATATTGTACACCGAAGTTAAAGTTGACGTAAAATGCTTAAAAGTAACCATTATATAGGTAAAAGTTATCTACTTTTTAGTAATAAAAATTTTCATTTTAATAAAAAATATTTATTCAAAATCACTAATAATGTATAAAATTAATCATTTAACACTTTAAAATGTTTATCTATTAACTTTTTTTGTAATAGTATAAAAGTTAGAGAAAACTGAGTAAAAGTTAGAGAAAACTAGATTAAAGTTATGTTGGTGTACAATAAATTTATTGTACAACTTGTGCACGCAAGACCTTTTGTAATATAAAAGGAAATGTAAAAAACATTTTGAAATACCAAAAAAAGAAAACGTAAAAAAAAAAAGACGGAGGGAGTTAGGATGCAGACAAATGATTATGTCATGGCATTTTCAAGTTTCGACGAATCACGAAGAAGTCTCGTGCTTTGATTCAGTTTGCTCATGCAAATTACTTGACGTCCTACGTAAACACTAAACAACCCTTATTTTTAAAATTAGAATAATGTTTAATTAGGACTTTTACGAATTACGGAGTACTACGTTGTTTTTAGGTTAATTTTGATTATGAGTACACTCAGTGGCGAATTTAGAAATTGTACTAAGTGGGGTCACTATTACAAAATTACTGAGAAATTAACTAAATTAGGTACTTTTTAATACAAATTAGTCGAAAATTAACTAAAATTATGCAAAAAAATTTGGCCAAGTGGGGTCAAGTGACCCCACTTCCTATACACTAGATCCGCCAATGAGTACACTGTACACATATTCGGAATTATTATTCATTGTAATTAATTCGATCATCTATCTCTACTCTTTAGTGATATGGATTGGAGTACTAAGCATATATACTCATATAGGATAATAGGATGGGAGAATAGAAAATTTTGAAATTCATTCTCGTAATTCACTCGGTTTTTATTGTTTAAGAGGATCAAATGCAAATCTGTTTGCCATTCTTCTTTCTTTTTTGGTGTGAATGCGTCACAACTCACAAGGACAATACAGATTATTAATGTTGGAATGGGATTCGAACAGTGGCGGACCCAGAAATTTAGAAATGGGGTCTAAAATTTTACCTTTTTTTTTGGTCTTTGCTTATGCAATCCTTTTATTTTCCCCCTTTTGTTAAAGGGGAAATAGTCAAATAGGGAACATTAGGTAGTAAATTTTATTTAATAACCATAATAAAATCATGCAGTGAAGATTTAAGAATTTGTGTGTGGGCTTAACAACAATAGAAATTAATATATTAGTCTAACAATAATTTACAACGATTCATCTCAAAGAAAAAAAAAATATTACAAGTGTATACAACGAGTTTTTATATGTTAAAAGAAATTTAATTTATTACAATTATATTGCCAAATGGCAAGTAGGAAAATGAATGACAAAACTACACTATTTTTTAAAAGAGTTGCATCTTTTTAATGTTTATAGGGCATATTGTTGTCAAATAATTAATTAGACCCCTAAAAAATTTAATGAAATTAAACAATTATAAAATATAAAACACAATACTAACATCTTATTACAAGAAAACAAAAACAAAAAGAGAGCAAGAAAGAAATCATGAAGACGTCAAACAATGCTAAAGGAAAAAAAAATAAAGACATACTTTAGAATGTAAGAAACCTTGAAAATGAATGGTCATAGGTACAAAAAAAAATTTGAAATAGTTTTGAAGAATGCGGGTTGTCAGGTCAAGGATCGAACTCAACACCTCCGCATTCACAAAGTAGTATCTGCAAGTACATTTACCATTGAGCTACACCAATACATCATGGTTTTAAATGGACATTAAATAGATACTAATATACAGTTTTTCAGATTTTATTAATTCTTTTTCTGGAAAAATGGGGATCCCTTTGGCCCCCTCAAAGTACATGTAGGTCCGCCCCTTGATTCGAACATGTGACCTATCATACACAAGTTCCTATCTTGACTATTAGATCAAGACATCATTAAGAAATATTTGACATACTTTAAAGTTTAAATGATATGAAGTGCTCGTTAAAAAAAAGAATTGATATAATTCATTATCATCCTAAATTTGTATCTTTTTATTTTTGAGGGTTCTTGCTAAACTAATTACTCCCTCCGTCCCGGAATACTCGACCCGGTTTGACCGGCACAGAGTTTGAGGGACTTGAATTGACTTATTTAATTTAATAGGTAGTAGTTGATAGTGGGGTATTATTTTAATGTAGTTAGTGGGAAATGTGTAAAGGGGTGGGGTTGGGGGAGAGTAGGGGTTGAATTTTTAATTATTTTTTGTATGGAGTAAGGGATAGGTGGGTTAATAGGGGTGGAGTGAGAAATAATATAATATTGTTAGAATATTTCCATTTTTAGAAACAGGTCAAGTATTAAGGGACGGCACGATAAGGAAAACAGGTCAAGTATTCCGGGACGGAGGGAGTATAAGAGTACTGAGCACATTGGTTATTGACTCGAACAATTTGTAATACTGTAGAATACTGAAGACTTAAAAATGTTTTTTCTTTTTTTTGTCATGTTTACAAAGTTGTAAAATGTATTCCCGTTGACTCGTTGAGACATGTTCTTTGTTATACCAGGCCCAACTGAATGTTATGCTTCGGTGGTGTTGTTTTCAGCTGGTTTGAACTTAGAAGCTTTTACATGTACCAACGGCCCACTATAAGCACTTCAAAACAAGACAATGTCACACAAAAAAGGCTATTTTTTTGTACTAAGTATTTGATAGCCATAGCCCATAGGCCCATTAGATCTTAGTTGTTACAACAATACAACTTTAGTTTCCTAATCATATCCAAGTAACCCATATGTGATATGACATCCCAATATCCCATTCTTCAACATGCAAATTAACACTTCCTAAGTTCCTTTGTTTTAAATTGCCAAAAAAAAAAAAGTTCCTTTGTTCTTATTTATATAACACGATTGGCTTTTGGACACTATTCACACAAGCTCCTTTGACTTGATCTTGTGGTTTATACTTAAGAAAAAACATAGTCATGTGGAATCTTATTAGATTCGTTTTAATAAATATTTTTTAAATATCAAATTTTTATAATTTTTTCTTATCCAAAATTGAAGATATTAATGTTTGAAATTGTACATTGGCAAACGTGCCTAAAGAACGGAGGAAGTATTAGAAAGGCCTACGTGGACGCCCCAAACTCTTTCAAAAGTTAATTTATGTAATGCCTCATAGAGTCATAGGGTATAAAAGATGGTTTGATACCATTCATGACCTATTTGTCGGCCCACTAATACCCTGAAAACTTGTACTATGGTCGTTTTATAAATAGTTATATTTTCGATTAAGGCTCCGTTTGGTAGGGCGTAAAACGTTTTCATTACTCTCTCAAAGATGGAAAACTCTTTTCCTTTTGAAAGGGAGGGAAACCACTTTCCCTTCTTTCCTCCTTACATCCCTCTCCTTTCTTCCCCTCATTCTTCACCATTTTCTCCCATTTTCCTTTAAGTTACCAAACAAAGGAAAACTAGTTTGGAATTGTGTTTTCCCTCGAAAACTATTTTCCATGGAAAATCGTTTTACAATGAAAATATTTTACGCCTTACCAAACGGAGCCTAAGAGTCTCAAGAAAATGTCTCGATAATTGTGCCTAAAATAATAACGGAATAAACCAAGGGAACGAAGGAGTATTTGCATTACCGGCTTTCACTATGATATACTTCCTCCGTTCTTTTGTAAATGACACAATTATTTAGGCACGTTTGCCAATGCACGATTTCAAACATTAATATCTCTAATTGTGGATCGGAAAAAATTATAAAAAGTTGATATTAAAATAATATTTACTGATACGAATCTAATAAGACCCCACACGACTATGTTTTTTCTTATGTATAAACCACAAAAGGAAGTCAAAGGTGCTTATGTGAATAGTGTCTAAACCCCCATTGTGTCATGTAAATAAGAACAGAGGAAGTAGTAGAAATGAAAAGAAGAGAAGGAATTGAAGGGACTGGAGTAGATAGAAATAAAATTACCTTTTCAAATACTCAATTCATTAGTCAATTGAATTTTCTACAACTAATTTTGATGTTTTTGTTTAAGTCGCAGTATACAAGTATAAATTTATGGTCCTATTTTTTTAAAAAAGTAAAAATTGATGGGAAATCGAAGTTTCAAAATTTCTATACATTCCCTTCAATTCATTTCATCTAATTCAATCAAATTGGAAAAGTCTCTATATATTGGCCGGGAATACTTTCCAAACTCTAACTACTAGTGTGACTAAGGTTGATTTTTTAATATATCATACTTTTAGATGTAAGGACAAATCTCCGTGACTTCTAATCAGTAGCACTTGAAAATTGGTTTAGTAGTCGGGTGTTGATAAGTCCTATTATTTTCGGCTGTGGTATCTATACTAATATATTAAAAGGCGTTTATAAGAACGTATATGTGCCACGTAGATCCCTCCTTATTACGCCACATCACCACTACTAAGTATCATGACATGTAGTTGACAACCAAAAAGCATGTAGCAAGGATTGAACACTAGACCTCTTGAACTAAAAGTTACAATTCTTAGTTTCTTACCATATTAGCTAGCCGCAATGATGTTATATCTTTCTATTTAAATAATAAATACAACCTTTTTAAAATGAATAATAATGAATTAAAGGAAAAAACAAACAAAAGGGAATTAATTACTTAACTTATGAATGTACAATTCTTCTTTTCTCAACTAAAGCTTAAAAAATAAAAAAAAATAGGGTAATGGAGTGTAATTATGAGTGCGTGAAGAGGGAAACATTGACAAGAGTATAATAATCAACTAATCATGAAGAAGAGAACTCGACTTTGTTTTGATTTTCGGATATGGGAATGAAGTTTGTTGATCGGCCACTGATCTTGCATGGAAATCAGATAATAGCACCACATACGCACATATTTAAAATAAGTAAATCTCACTAAAAGTAAAACCCGGAGCAACGCCCGGACCACAAACTAGTTTGAATTTGAAAAATTGTAGACATGAAAGATTCCTACCAATTTTATTCGGAGTACCTAGTTTTATTACCACTAATAAATAGACATTGAATAAATCGAGAATTTGAAATTATTAGGGACTACAAATGGCAATACTTATAATTATATTTCATACTACATCCGTTTTAAAATGACGTTTACATTTTCTGTTTAAAATGTGTTGTTATTAGAATATATATATATATATATATGTAAAAACGCATCAACGATGTACGGAGTAGTTATAAAAAATAAAAATGCATGCATGCGTTATGGTCACGTATAGATGAGAGAGTGAACATATGTAGGCAATGACGTAAAGGATCGGAGGTTTTAGGTATACTAACTCGGCTCGCAGGCTGCTGATGGAGTTTGCAAATTGCATGTCCTAAAATTGACAAATTAAAAGTTGTTTCAATTCAGCTACTCAATGACTTGAATTTTTCCAGGTTAACCCGATTTATTCTTCTTTCATTAAAGAATTCTTTGTATTATGGTGGAAGCACGTGTGTTGAATTTCGACTACAATTTACTTTTTCTAATTTGCAATGCGAATTATTATAATTAGTCGATCACACCCACTTATAATTATTTTCAACTTAAATATTTCATTTTAATTAAACGTGCTTTTGATGTTGACAATTGCTTTGGATACTTACCAACAACTTCAACTTTCACCTTCACTAAGACGTACTAACAATTTCCCGATATGAATTTATTATTTATCTATAATATGAATTTATCGGTCTATTTGGTAACACATACATAGTACTACTTTCAATATAGTTAACTTTGTTACTAGTATGTAATACTTTTTCTGTGTGTAGAGAGAGCCATAAAGGGTAAGACAACCAATTAATGATGTAGACATGATTTAATCTTAGATACGTCTTGAGTACTACTCTTTAAGACTTTATCAACTAAGGTAGTTGACATCCACATTAATATAATACTTGGTTAATCGTAGCTTACATATGAGATTATCAGTCAATTTAATACTAAAATAACATGTTCTCACAATATAAATTAATTGTCGAGAAGTTTGGTCTCCACTTCAAACATTCTCACTTTTAATTACTAGTTGTTGGATCGTGCGCTAGCGCGCACGATCCCTCAAGGTATACAAAATTATTTTTGTAAAAATGTTACTTAAAAGCTAGGAACTTACAATTTATGGTAAATGCTAGAAATGATATGTTAAAGTTAGATGTTGGATTTACATGTAACAGGAAATAGAAACCATATGCGTTTTAATTGATAGTTCGAAGGTACAATATATAGGAAATTATACCCAAAGAAAACAATACATTTTGTATAGCAATGGAAGGGTGAAACCGTAAATGCTCTATTGTTAAGAATAAGACAAAATAAAACAAAGAAGGAAATGAAGGGCATGTAAGTAAATGCACTATTGGGTGAATGGTAATCAAAGTATGAAGCTTTGTAAGTGTTAGGATTTGAAGCATGCATGAACCACGAGCATTTAAAACTATGGAGTACTATTCTACATTCTACCTTTAAAGGTTAGTATAAATAAAATAAAGTTCAACAATGTAAGCCAGGAAGAAGAAAGTTTTTTTAATGTTCAATATTGGCTAATGCACAACTTTGGCCATTTATGTTATTAATTGTCCACTCCGTTCAACGTTATTATATTTCTCTTCACGTATAAAGAAAATGATGGTTAAAGTGAAGTATTAGAGGGTCCTAGCTAGTTAATAGACTCTAAGGGTACATTATATTCACCTGGTTTCACTTACTTTTTCCTGAACGTATATAAACATATTGAAATTTATTAAAACCTATTTTAGTTATAAATTATATTGCTCAATCATTATTTTCCTAAACGTAACTGAATTTGTTTTAAAATTATTTTTCCTGAAATAAGTAAACAAGACAGAACCTAATTAAGGTGCAGGAAGTATTATTCCAACGCAACTCATGTAATGTTACTCCCTCCGTCCCTTAATACTCGCACCGGTTTGACCGGTGCGGAGTTTAAGACACTTGAATTGATTTATTAATTTAATGTGTGTTAGTTAATAATAGGGTATTTTTTAATATAGTTAATGGGAAATGTGTAAGGGGTGGGGAGTGGTGAGTTGGGGGTGTGAATTTTTAAATGATTTTTTGTAGGGAGTAGAGGTGTAGGTAGGTAAGTAGGTAAGTGTGAGAAATAATATAATATTGGTAAAATTTTCCATTTATAGAAGCGGTGCAAGTATTAAGGGACGGCCTGAAAAGGAAAGCGGTGCAAATATTAAGGAACGGAGGGAGTATTAGGAAGTGATTCAAAAAAGAAGCTAGGTGTGAAGAACAAGGACTTACTCCCTCCGTCCCGGAATACTCGACCCGGTTTGACCGGCACAGAGTTTAAGGAACTTGAATTGACTTATTTAATTTAATAGGTAGTAGTTGATAGTGGGGTATTATTTTAATGTAGTTAGTGGGAGGTTGGTTAAGAGGTGGGGTTGGGGGAGAGTAGGGGTTGAATTTTTAATTATTTTTTGTATGGAGTAGGGGTAGGTGGGTTGGGTGGAGTGAGAAATAATATAATATTATTAGAATATTTCCATTTTTAGAAACAGGTCAAGTATTAAGGAACGGCCCGATAAGAAAAACAGGTCAAATATTTCGGGACGGAGGGAGTATTAATATGATATATATGGAATAATGGAGTACTAGTCCGTATAGGACAAGCTTAAAGGGGATAATAGTGTTGAAATTAGGTGAATCATAGTAGTCCCTTGACGACCAAACGAAGAAAATGACAGAGAAAAACAAGCAAGAACTGTAAATGTTTGTTGACTGATATATGATATACGAAGTATGATATATGATGTGGACTAAACTTTATTTATTAATACGGAGAAATGGTTGTTCACTGCATCTAATTTCTTCAATCCCGTGGCGGTGCTTTTTTTTCTTTTTATGCTCCAATTGTCGATGTCGGCTCACCAATCACCCTTCACCACCCCTGTCTTACCGCCTTCATTATTGTTAAGATCTGACCTATAAAACATGATATTATAAGCGTATCAAATAAATAAAATAAGAGACATTTAATTACGGAGTACTTTATGTTGGAAATAATGCGTTGTAACCATGGAAATTTACAATAAAATAATAGTGAAGATCTCAAAAGCTGTGACGGGTTACAAGGTTCTCAGTGACGATTGCTCCCCAAGGGTAACACAACTACCTTCCAACTTTGTACCCCGATTGGAATGCATCTCTATTTGACGATAATGACAGAGATAATATTTTTTAGGGTTTTTTCGTTTCTCTGTTTGTATCTGAGTTTGTTTATTGGAATAAGTAAAGGAGTATTTATAAGGAATCCGGTATAAACCGCAACTCCCAAACAATACTCCAAAAACAATAACCCACGACAAACACTGAAACGGGCTCACAAGCATTATCACATTAAAAGGTCCGTATTAGATTATAGTTACCTAACACTTTATAATGCTAATGGGGTAGCTACACCTTTCCACTTAACTCCAACCAGAATAATGTTTTTTTCATTTTATCATGGACTATTCCTTTTCTTCATATTTACGAGTATTCATCTTCATACCAAATGAACTAAAACAACATGCATGTTTTAATCTCCCTTAATATACAAGTTTGACCAGGAAAATAAGTTTAGTCTCGTACTCAAGATTACCTGAACCAACACATAATCAAATAGCACAATATTTGAGCCAACTCAACTCAACTCAACCTAACCCATTTCCACTTAAATAATATCAAAAGGTCTTGCGCGCACAAGGTGTACAATAAATTTATTGTACACCAAGATAACTTTAACCATCTTTTTTTGTAACTTTAACCTAGTTTTGATTAACTTTATATTAGTAAAAAAAATTGATAAATAATTATTTTAATTGGTTAAATTATTAATTTTATACATTATTAGTGATTTTGAAGAAATAAGTTTTACTAAAATAAATTTTTTTATCACTTAACTTTTACATATATAAGCTTAACTTTTAAGCATTTTGAGTTAACTTTTAAGCATTTTGAGTTAACTTTTACTCCGGTGTATAATATTTATTGTACACCCATTATAAATAAGAATTTGTAAAATCATATTTGAGAGATTTGTAGGTGTATCTATATTGTAAAGGCATGACATATTTATCAAAACTAGTTGTTGGAACGTGCGCTAGCGCGCACGTTCCCCCAAGATATAAAAAATTATCTCCTGAAACTCTATGCAAATCACAAGCCTAATTAATCATAAGCATGAATACATTATTCCGTAGATGATAAGAAACGCAACTAATTACTTGATGTAGGTTACATATATATATATAAATCCCTCAAATACAAGTTCATCAGGGTAGTGCAAACGTTCTTTATTGTAAACTCCATGAAAATAGTCAACAAGTTTAGGAGTGTGTTTTAAGCACTAAAGCACACTGTTCATAAAACATGTATTTCCGAGACTTTGCAATCCACTCAAGCCCGGAGAACCTGATTCGACTGGACTACTACTAAAAGTTAAAGAATTAGTCCTAGGGAAACAGTAACTATTTCCAGTACTACCATTCATTGTCGTGGATGCACTGGAAGAGGAACCTGCAACATTAGCCATCTCGGAGAACTTGTCTCTCTTCCCATCCCTGGACTTGGAGAATCTGACAACCCATAAATTTGTAATTCCAGAAGTATCTGTGCAAGATAACCAAAAACAAAATTTTAAAAAGGCAGACAGGGCAAACAATGAACAAATACCTTTGGGCAAATTTGTTTTCATCAATCGAATAATAGGACACAGACTTTTCTTCTTAATACTCTTTTTTTATTCTCTCGTATCTTACAACTTCCCCTCTCAATGAAGGGTCATTTGTATGAGAAATTATAAAATGACAAAAGCCCTAATACACTCCTGCCAGCTGTGAGAATACCGAAATACCAAAATATTTCCCCTGATCCCTTTTTTGGCTAACTCAGTCCCAAAACTAAACAAAGGGCAATCAAATTCTACCTAACTGAACTCATTTGAAACCCGTCCAAACAATGAGGATCAGTGTTTAAAAATTAGCGATTAAAAAGGAGACATGAGGATTTGGAGCAAACGACGCAAGATGGTCCCGTCAACACATTTAGTTTCTAAAGCATGTTACTGACTTTTTAAGGTGAAAGATGTGATGAGAAAATATCAATTCGCATAAGCTTGAACGAGCTAACCACATTAGGTCACCAAGCATATCACAACTTGCCAACTTATCGGTCCAAAATGTATCACAGCTCACAAATGACTTTACATGCAGCATATGATCTCTTCCACCTGACATAAGTCCCTTCCTTTCTGTTTTCAGAAGTTCCTTTCATACAGTGGTTATTGAACATTTCTCCTGTTATTTACTTCAGTGTGGAAATACACAATTCGGGGAAGGTTTGATAGGGTTAGCTTGCTGAGATATGAGTAAGACATAAGTTCCAACAGATTTCTTACGGGGTCCCCTTTAAAAAAGAAGTTTTCATCATATGTGATGAAAATCTAAAAAGATAATGAAAGAATGGAAGCCTACAATAAAAGAATCTAATAAATGCAATTGAGGTCTCAAGTCCAGGCAAGCATTTACCGTAGTCAAGTAGTTCAAAAGTACAAATTATCAACAATTTACCTCCTGATCAGATTGACGATGAATATCCTTTGGAGGTGAGTTGCAGTCATTCACAAAAAAATGACTTGTCCTTCCAAAGAAGTCTCATATGTGCAACTATAACAGTGGGAGTAATCAGAAACAACTTCATTGTCCTGAGAAAAGATGAACCAGTTCAATAAGATTCTTTCCAACTCAGCCTCAGTATTGAATATTTTGCAAGCTCGTCTGAAGAGTTCTGCAGCATTATCCCTAATTAGATCCTACTACCTCCTAAATCTACAATTCATAATGTAATGAAAAAATAATCTTGAGAAACGAAAATAAAATCCCTAATTACCAAGGTACGACTATAATACAGGGGCATAATTTAGGTGAAATAAATGGATATGATTTTATCAATTTTTAAGATATGATAACCTATTAATTAATTTTATCATTTGCAAACTTCATGAACAGTTCCAATTCCAAGATTAAATTAAAACAAATTGTATGAAGCTTTATAAGTGTTAGGATAGGATATTGTTTATAAGTGTGATATTGTTTTATAGGATATTGCTTTATAGGATATTGTTTAAAACAAATTAAAACTAAAGTATGAAGCTTTATAAGTGTTAGGATAGGATACGCCGATGAGTTGTGACGTGATAATTTTATAAACCAATTAAAAAGTTAAACGATCAGCTAAAAAAGACCTTGGAAACAAAAAAACATAGTAGATCAAAAGAAAAGCAGCAGCAACCACACATAAAAAAACGGCTAGGACAGCGCTGCAAATCAAACAATGATGTCGCCCACCTCACAACATAAAATCGCACCTCACTTTTGTCCTTCAGAACATTTTTAAAAGAATTTATTTCAGGAAAAGGGATTAAAAAACGACAAGGTGATGAACAAACAGTAGATAGAAGCACAAACAAAATAATATATATTACCACTTGGGAATTATCAAGCAAGAGTTTCTCCAAAGCTTTTAATATGATTAATGATGTGATGTTCACAGTTATTATTCAGAGGTAAGAGCAAGAGAAAGGAATACTGAGCCCAGAAACAAGTATTATAGGAAATCCTATTTCAAAGGAGTTCCACTGAACAAAGAAAAAGCAATGAAGTTTACCAGCACAGTCGAAAAATCCAACCGACATATACAAGTCGTTAACAATCACAAGTGAGGGGTACTGACAAGAAAGAAAGCCTCCACACCTCCCTTTAAAAAATGAAAGTATCGACAATCAGGATAACTAAGAATGCACGGAAGAAACATGTGGAAGAGAAATAAAACAACAAATTAACATCAAAGTAATGTTAATATCCTTAGAGGTTAGAGCTAGGAATACAGGCAGAACAAATATTACCTTAGAAGCAGTAGCCAGGGAACTTGTAGCCTCTTGAATAACTAAACGGAGAAATTGAGACTCGATCAGACTTCATAGCATCAAAAAGTCGAACGAACATGTCTATCTTATCCCTGAAAGAAGCAGTTATGATCAGAAAGCTTTCCACAAGAGAATTAAGATGGTACCAAGGGAATTGCGCAATGGAGGATTGTCCTCAGTGATTACCTGAAAAACGTAGGCATACGCTGCGCAAGAATTCCAATTGCTTGATAAGCAAATGTCCTGGTCTCCCGAGATATAGTATCTGAACAAACGCATCAGTAAGTATGCAAAGACTATGTCTCTGTTAAACAAAGGTTAAGCATTACAAAGTTAACAAACTATACAAATATTAAAAACCTAGCGAAGAATAGCACAGAGAACTTTTTTTTTGCAATATACCTGCTTCCCGATTGTTAGTCAATGAGTGGACCCATAAGCTTTAGTTGATCCATTCTTGCCTAAAAAAGGATAGGAGCGTGAAAGAATAAATAAGTGCAATAAAGAAACCACTCATAAATGGACTGTGTTATAGTCATTCGGTTATTAGACGGTACGCAAATCATAAAAAAGTTACGTGAGTGGAAATGAGTATTTAGACATTCAGAGATATCAGCTGATTTGGGAGGAAATGAGTAACGAGCACACGTTATCTAATAAACAAACTCAAAACCAGGACAGATATTACTCCCATAAACAAATTGATAGTAGAGCCACCAAGAGAAAAATACGTGAGTGGAAGGAGACCACTATTATTTGAATAGAATAAGAGTCAATTTCTTTCTATGCGGCAATGGGTCCTGACATCTGTAAGTTGTACCTAACTAACAAGCTAATGTATAACAAAATAAATCATATTAAGAATTGAGGTTAGTTGTTAGACAACAAATTATCACCTATAATCTCATGCACATGCGCAACCATCAAGACTCAAAGTTTACTCTATCTGCATTGGCTCTCATAACCTGCAAAAAGAAAGAAGGAAAAGGAGATGAACCTGGAGTTATTTCTCGATAACACACAGTAATCCATACAACAGAGTCTAAGAGCATTTACCACATCAAGGACTAATTATACTTTGGTTATGCTCGTACTATACAAATTAAGACCTAAGATCATATGAGTTTAGTAAATGTATAATTAATTCATTAGAATATCTCCTCTTAAATATAAATATTCATATATACCAACCTGATTACTTTGTTTTCTTGTGGTTCGGGAAGAGAAATCTGTATGAGTTTGAATAATACATATTTCAATATTCAGGCAGGAAGTTGCATTAGAGCAGAGCAATAGAAATAGAAGAAGAAGAAGAAGAAGAAGAAAAACTGGAAAATGATATTCAAGAATTTAATACTGATATAATCAAAATCTAACCTCGCCAACATCGATTGGGACGAGCAGATGGTATGAGGAGGAAACACCATCGATATCTGCTGCAATTCATTAAAAGAATGAAGTTACGAATTCTTAGAACAATTATAGAAATTTCCAAATCAACTATTCAAATCAACTAACAAGAAATTCAATTGTAAGAAATAAGAATGAACTACTCCACTAATCAAAGAACATCATCACTTCATCAGACTCCCTAAATTCAATAATGTTCAGTAAAATCATTATCAATGAATTCACTGAAGTTCAATAGAATCAAATCATCATCAAGACTGACATTTACAGTAGGAACAGTGTAAATTGAACAAAAGTTATTGGAAAAAGCAGGAATAATTAAAACACAATAACACCTACTCAAATTCTATCAGATTCCAGGAGAAGAAAGGAAAATCAAAAAATTCACTTTGCATTGTTAAAACCAGTCAGGCATTGTTAAAAAAATTTTGAATTTTTTATTTGCATTGTTAAAAATTCTCCTTCCACTCACGTATAATGTAAAATATGAATACAGTGTCGAGACAAAACAAAATAAATTCCACCTCATAGATGATTAGCTTATCATTATGACTGATAAAGTAGGAACGACAATTGCACCTGAGATTGTTTTAATCTGTTCCCCAGCTCTGCCCCACATTTTCCCGGACTCTTCATTGTACTGTCTTGTTTACTGCTCCTCCCCTCCCCCTCTTTGTTTGCATGTTTTCGAATTTCCTTTATTTCGTCCACATACTTGCTCCAACAACTTGCAAACATATGAATTCCACATGCTAGTAAGCATGAACCTGTGAATCCCCTTTCAATAATCTTTGGAATTCATGGTTTCTGATTTTCTTGAGATCTTTCTAAATACTCTAATTTCTCCGAGTTTTCAAACGTTCATGCTTACACAAATTAGGAAAACGTAACGATAAATTGTTTCTATAGCTACCCGCCTACCTCTCATTTCTCCCTCACCTCCCACTTCCTCTCCAACTCCATATCCCTGTCCTAACCTCTTTTGCCATTTATAATTCATACATTTTATGAAGATACTTAACAATTCTGACTAAGGACATAAAATTATAAAACCTCACTAAGAATACACAAAACTTAACTTTTCGCGCTAGTTTAATGGAGCAAGATCAAAGTTTAGAGAAATTACGAAAACCAAATAACCGGAGCATCTCAAACGATTTTTTTTATATAGAAGCATGAAAAACTAACCCCTTCTGACTATATACAACAGCAGTGGTCATTGACGTTGCTTCTTGTCTGTTTTCACTCGACGAGGAGAAAGAATATGGCTTAGTATGATTGCATTGTCGACTTTCTTCATTGCAAGCCTGATAGTACAAGGGACCACTTGCCTTCCACCATCTTCATACTCTGAAATACAAGCCCAGTAACAATCAAACACAAACTAACTATAAAAGTAAAAACAACAACAGCAAAAACCAATACATGAAGCTTTGTACCAATTTCAACCAAAAACAAAAAACTAAGGTTGAGAAATTAGATTAAAAAAAGGGACGTAGAGATCTCATAATGAAAAGGGGTACCTCTTGAGATTATCAGATGTCTTCTAAATTGAAATGGGCGCCTTCATTTTTCTTCCTTCATGCGCGTAATAACTCCTTCATTTGCCTTTTTTCATAGATGTAATATGGCTCTCACGCTCTCACCTCGTCTCGCATTCTTAACTTTTCTTTCCTTTGAAAATCACTGCATAAAAATCCCACAGCATAACAAGATTAGAAGATAACAGATCACATTACCCAACAAGATACTCCCAAAAACCCTTTATAAGCAACTACACACAAGTAAATGATGATAGCTACAAATACATATGCATCTAAGTATCTAACCATACGAAAAATAACCAAATTTGTAAGATCATATTTTTTTTTAGATTGGGAACTGATCAACAACACACCCTAAATGTCAGTTTAATAAAGACATATTTTCCCCTGGACAAAACTCCAACAATAAAATCAGTTCTACTTTATCGGCAACCAATGAATTAATAAATAAGGAGAAAATATATATAAAAAAATGTAGGACTTGATCACATTTAGAAATCAGAACTAACAACAAACTATACTAAAAAAGAAGCAAACTGTTGCTGTAAATATATCTTATTTCTCAGATTTATTCAGTAAATCCAAATTGAAATATGAAGTTCTTATTTGCAACCTTGAATGTTTTTGCAAAATATAAAACATATCCCACTGTTAATAGTTCAGTTCAACGCAATAAGATCTATTGGTCGAGAAACATAGTTTTTCCATCCAACTGTTTCTGACCATAATCAATGCACATGAACTGTATCATTTGAGAAAGTAGCAAGTCGCTAGGGTTCTTTGAGAAACTCAAACTGTATCATACCTCTTTGTCTCTCTCTAACCACATGGAATATAGGTAGTTGTTTCTCTAACGACTTATCATAAGATTTAAAACATAATTCCGTAGTTATATTGTCTTGCAAGCTCCAAGAAACCTACATATCATTTAATGATACCCTATAGTGTTCCCTCTTGAAGTGCAAGAATTGATCGGTCATATGAATGAGAAAATATAGGAATCAAACACAAATCATAAGATCACTAAGATTGCTTGAAATTCGAATGAGAACCAATAAACAAAACAGGGAGATTGGGGAGATTTGAAGGGTTAAGGGAAATTTAACGTGTACTCAAACTGCTCAGGGTTCGATTAGATTCCATATCACGTCCATTCCAATGATTTTACTGATTAACAAAACAGAGTAAGCCTTCTTTATGAATCTGGATCACATTCTAACTCACACACAAGTACTGCTAACACAAACGTTTTCTATCAAACCTAGAGCAACTAATTTCCTTTCGAACCCTTCAACTGCTTGTGAAAATAGGAATAAGTCAATCTGAAAGGCCTAAAGAATCCTAAGGACAAATTAGATGAACTCATGTTTGCAGTGAAAAGGTCTGTGCGTATTACATTTTAGAATAAACAACACTTCTTCAAAGCCATATTAATAACGTCAATGAAAACAATTGAAACGTTAAAAGGGCCACCTTAGAAGTTGCTTTGTTTTTCGTATTTTGTGTTTTCTTACGTATGCTTTTACCCAATATTAATGACAAAGAATCTAAGAAAATTAGAATTTCTTAACTCTTTATATAGCTTCCAAAATTTTACAAACCAATAAAGGTAGTAAGCATTACATAACTTCCAAAACACCAAGAATCGCATTACCTTCTTACTGGAATGATATAAAACCTCGCCAAACACGCATATCTTGCATACCACACCTACAATTCCTCTATAATAACCTAGCCTCCGTTATTGATCCCATATTACAAAGCATATCACTATAGAAAGGTTAATATTTCATAGCATATCATTATAGAAAATCCAGTTAGAATCCTAGACATGTCTTGTGGTTTCTAACTTTCTATGATATGTCAAACAAAACTCGAACATTCAAGCTAGACCTCAAAAACAAAACCCATATCAGAAATCCGACGTAAACCTGAACAAAAGCATGAGCATGGTAACATCCAATTACTTTTCACTTCAGGACTGTATACATTCAGAGAAACAAAATAAAATGAAAACAAAATTAAAGATATAATCCAAATAAAATTTCTCAGGTTACAAATTCTAGAATTGAAATGTCACAACAAACTTAAAATTCGGAAAAAAAAAATGAAGAGTAGTAACCGAAGCAATACATGGAAAAACCGTTGGTTTCAGAATTGCAAGATTATCCATCTCCTACCCATCCGACGGAAATTAACAACTAAAATGAAAAATAGAACAGGCAATTGAAAATTAAAGATGAAGAAAATTGAAGAAAATTGTGAGAAATTAGGCAAACCTGGGGAAATCAGGTGTTTGATTTCCAACGAGGAGTAGTTGGTGAGTTGCTGAAGAATTCGACTCCATTTTTTAAAAAGAAAATTTCATAGATCAGTCTTTAAACATAAAGGAATCCAAATATTCATTCATTTGACCCTCCTCTTTCCACCTATGAGCAAAGTAATTTTGTTGCACTAATCTCTCCATTAACGCAACCTATTCAAATTAAAATGATCCGATTCAGTCATAAATTAACAAATTCATACAACAAAATCGACAAATCGATCAATTTGCCAATTCAATTAAAATTCACCCTAATTCAACAATTACAAGCAAAAAAAAGAACCCTAATTTAACAAAACCGGAGAAAAGAGAATCATACCAGGGAGAAACAAGATGAAGTGAAGTGAGGAGATTCGGAAGGAGTGCAGTGAGTAAGAAAAGCTCACTCGCCATTGTTAGGAGTGTAGTGATAGAGAGCATCCGCATGAAGAGAGGAAAGAGAAAAGGTGAAACACAGAAACGAAGAGGAAATAAGCTAGGAGGCAGTGAGTGAGATGGATGTCCTCGCTGAACAATGAAGGAGAGAGAAAGAAGTTGGGAGGGGAGATAGAAAATGGGAGCGGAGGAGCTAGGGCTTGGAACCAGGGTTGAAAGAAAGAAGAAGAGAATCAGTGAAGAGGGAGAAGGGAAGTAATAAGCGTGGATTCTGGAGAGAGCAGGTGGCAAGATTTGGGAAGAAAGGTAAATAGGTAGTAAAGGATAGAGGTGGGGGTAAAATGGTCAGAGTACTATTGCTGCAATAGTAACATCAACTTTGCTCTTTTTAAAGTGTTAGGATATAGGTAATAAATAAAATACTACTCAAAGTATGTACTAAATATAATTGTACAAAATACAACATATAACGTATAAAAAAACAAAAAAAATTGTATTATCAGATTTTTTTTTTTTGTGATAAAATTCTACTCATATTCGGAGGCGTTGGTTGAAAAGAAAATGGTTGAATGGGTTAATTACTTAATTTGTGTCAAAATGTGAAATTGACGCATAGGTGATTCATCATATGGGTACAAACATTGAATTATATTTCTATGTGCCAATAAGAAGAAAGGGCCGGGGTTGACTTTTTATTATTTCAATTGGCTAATTTTATTTAATTATTCAAATGGCTGACTTTTTATAATAATTCAAATGGATGACTTATTTAATTAGTCAAAATGGCTGACTTTTAATACTCGGTAGGATAAAATGTCAATAAGAAAAGATTTACCAATAATATAATGGACTGCAAATTAAGATCAATAATAAAAAGTCAAAATGGACCTTTTCATGGATTACTCTTCTTGGTAGAGACTAGCTAGAGAATGATGATGATTGATGATGGGCAATCCGTGGACTATGGACCATGGTGCACATAGAGCATGGTGCACCATGTGTACCAAAAGAACACATGTGCATAAACAAAAGAACAAGATACTACGACAAAAGAACATGCAATAAAATGTTTTACATGTTTGTTATAAAAAATCACAATTTATTAAAAATATAAAAAAAATATATGTCAATGTTCTTTTTACGTAACCAGATGTTCTTTTAATTATATACTAATGTTCTTAAGGTGCACCATACTCTATGTGCACCATGGTCCACCTTCTAAATTGCAGATGATGGGTGTTCGATCAAAATCTAAAATTAATTATAAAGGCACATGTTTTATGTTTAACGTTAAGTTGATGAGGTCATACCAAGTAAGCAACTAAACGTTACCACGCCTCCCACGCGGAACTCCTACGTATCGGAATTATATGCTTAATTCCTAAGTTTAATCACTTGCTTAATTTTTTTGTTAATGACTAATGAGATGGGATTATTATGTATACCATGATGATAACGTAGTTAATCTTAATTGATAGAATATGACTAATTAATGAGATAGGCCGTATGGATATAATAAAACTGTTTTCTTTCTTTATACGTTGTATCTTATAAACACATGTGCAACTGATTGTGTTACTTTTGACAATCATCGTCGTAATTTTGGTTGTGTTACTTTTGCTATTATTATTGTTTATAATTAAAATTACAATTATAAGAAGCTAGCTAGCGCCGAAGGTGAGGGGTAATGGTGTGATTGCCGACAGTGGCGAAACCAGAAATTATATATAGGGGGGGCAAATTTTAACAAATAATTTTAAAAAATTGAGGGAGCTGAGCTAAGAATTGATCCTTGGACCTCCAATTTTTAAGGAAAATAACCACTTGAGTTATACTAGACATGTGCTTTTATAGTGCATATTTAATACTTGAACATATCATGGGGGGCCATGACCCCTGCCAGCCCCCTAATTCCGCCCCTGATTGCCGACATCATAAAATAGTAATTCGATGAGCCAAAACAGGAGGATGAAGTTGAAGAAGTAAGATATGATAGCTAAGCTAAGCTAAGCTAATGTAAAAAACAAAGACAAAGCAGAGTAATTAATCACAGTTTAATCAGGCATTATAATATAAGACGACTTAGTACGTATAGGTCAACTAGTTGCGTTGGTAGATTCTAATTGTAACCATGTCTTGATCCTATACAGGAACACATCAAACATATTTGGATATTATTATGCGATTATGCCCTTTGTTTTATCATTATTGAATTAAATATAGATATTGTTCAATTCCGCATGGGTTAATTAATTTGTT
Organism: Spinacia oleracea; assembly: GCF_020520425.1. Lineage (NCBI taxonomy): Eukaryota > Viridiplantae > Streptophyta > Magnoliopsida > Caryophyllales > Amaranthaceae > Spinacia > Spinacia oleracea. The sequence goes on from NC_079490.1 coordinate 184,879,819, forward strand.
ATTTTGTTTAATTAGCTGTTGGTAATTGAGATTTGTTTATTAGTAATCCCATTTCGATCGAGTACGTTCTACTTTTCTTCGATCTTTCATATATGTTAGCATTATTATATTCGAAACAATGAGTGAGTTGGGTTCAATGCATCGACACATATAACATATTTGTCTATGTTCTCCGTTTGTTTTGGATGGGTTTAGTTCCAACTCATTCAATCTCTCCTGAAGATCTTCTTCATTCATTCTTAAATTAAAAGTACTAATGGGACATTTTCATGTATTATTTGACCCCACTTAATACTTAATACTTAATACCAATACATATGTAGTACAACAATTATATTCATAAACTCCGTACACCAACATAAGTTGGTGGATTGTGACTTGGAGGTCACAAGTTCGAGCCCCATCAACTGCGAAATGCTTGGGAGTGGCTCAAGCGATAACCTGCGGAGCTGGGCTGTTTAACATGTGCTAGTTGTATTGGATTGGTTGGGGCTTACTCGTTATGATTGGCCTTGAGTCCTGAGTTGTTTGGATTGTATTCGTGTGTAATTCACGGGATGGAAATGAAGTTGGATTAGGTATTTGAACAAGTTTGACCAGGTTCATGTGCCAAATTTTCATTCTAAGCATAAACTGCCTTCAAAATCATTACTGTTTGTTTGTTTCCCACCATATAATCGACTGTAAAATAATATATTTTAATTAGATCTCATAAAATGATAATGGGTAGTCCATAGTAATAAAAGTAAAAGTAATAAGTAATAAGTAAAGGTAAAGAAACGTAAAAAAGGGAAAAAGAAAGAGGTAATTAAGGGAGGGAGGCGACAAGGATAGCAACGGGTCAAAGTTAGATAATTGTTTGTTCGGATGAAGATTGAAGAGAAGCTTTGCTTGACCTTGACTTTGTATTTACCCTTTACCACTAAACTCTATATTAATATTTATATTCATAAAATAATAACCGGTTTTCCATCCCTAAAGCCGTCCCTTGACTGTTTGACCCTTTCCCACTGGATAACAAAAATCATTTTAAAATTAAATAAAAAATAGAGCGGTGCACGCGCGAAATCCACGCAATCTGTTTGGTCCTTGATTACTCCCTCCGTCCGTAATACTCGACCCGGTTTGACCGACACAGAGTTTAAGGGACTTGAATTGACTTATTTAATTTAATAGGTAGTAGTTGATAGTGGGGTATTATTTTAATGTAGATAGTGGGAGGTGGGTTAAGAGGTGGGGTTGGGGGAGAGTAGGGGTTGAATTTTTAATTATTTTTTGTATGGAGTAGGGGGTAGGTGGGTTAATAAGGGTGGAGTGAGAAATAATATAATATGGTTAAAATATTTCCATTTTTAGAAACAGGTCAAGTATTAAGGGACGACCCAATAAGAAAAACAGGTCAAGTATTCCGGGACGGAGAGAGTATTTAATTCCTATAAAAAGAAACCCAAAAATGCCAGCTTAGAACTTATAAGCAAGCACAACTGCACAAGCAGTGACATCAATCTTTTTGTTCTTGTTTCTTCCGAGCTTCCTACGTCCAAGTGTGTCAACTGGCTTCCTTATCTTCTTTCTTGTTTCTATTTATACGCTTTTTTTTTCAATCTTCTTTCTTATTATTTCACAATCTCTCTTTCTCTCTCTTAACCAAAATTATTACCAAAACACATAAACATCTTTTCAAGTTTTCAAATTAATTTCAAGTGATTATATATGGATTATTCGACTTCATGGTTGAGCCACTCATCACCTTCTCTCGATATTTCTAATGCTAACACACTTCGCCTTTTCGACGATGCCCCTGTTAGAGATACCAACATCTTCAAGCAAGATCCTTCCCCACCTCGCCCTCCTTCTACCAATCTTTGGCACAAAGATGAGGTTCATTTCTTACCTTTTCTTATTAATTACTTTCTTAATTCATTCTATCATAAATTAATTAAAATTGGTGTTTATTTAATTAATTACAGAGTGGAGCATTAGTAGAGGAATTGAAGAGGGTTAATGCAGAGAACAAGAGACTAACAGAAATGCTAACCGTAGTTTGTGAAAACTACAATGAATTGAAGAGACAGTTGGTGGATCATATGAGCAAGCAGAGTTCAAGTAATAATGAGATTACCAAGAAAAGGAAACTGGACAACAACAACAACAACAACAACAACAACAACAATAATAATAACAATGGCCTTGTTGTTAGAACTAATAATAATAATAATGGTGAGAGTAGTTCCAGTGATGAAGAGGATTCCTATGGAAAACCTAAAGAAGAGACTATTAAAGCTAAGATCACAAGGGTTGCTGTTCGTACTCAAGCTTCTGATTCCACCCTTGTAAGTTCATTCATTCATCCTCTTAATTAAATTAAAGCTTAATTATTATTATTATTATTATTATTATTATTATTAATATTAATTAGTTATCAAAACGCGTATGCTTATTAATTTTATTATTGTTTCAATTGGTGTACGTTTATATATGCAGATTCTTAAGGATGGATACCAATGGAGAAAATATGGCCAAAAAGTTACAAGAGATAACCCTTGCCCTAGAGCTTACTTCAAATGCTCCTTTGCTCCTGGTTGCCCCGTTAAGAAAAAGGTATTTTTTCCTAATTAATTAAATTATATACTCCCTCCGTCCGAAAATTATCTTCCTGCTTTCCTATATGAGCGTCCCAAAATTATCTTCCTGTTTCTAATTTTGGCTATTAAGGTCCCCACTTTCTCATGTACTATATTAATTAAAATTGAATTGAAAACCCCACCCATGTACTATATTCCACTTTTCCCATGTACTATATTCTTTTTTACATGTACTTTATTCCACTTTTCCATACAACTCAATCATCATTTGTACTTTATTCCACTTTTTCATGTACTATATTCCACTTTTCTTAAAATCCGTATTTTTGATCAAACAGGAATATAATTATGGGACGGAGGGAGTATATGCACTTGAATCAATCAAATCTACATATTTCAAGAATAAAATATAAAAATAAAACAAGTTCCAAACAATTATAAATATACTTGTACATTAGACTAGCTTGATTGTAAGTACGTACCACTTTTCAATTCAGTTCTAAATATTAAATATAGCTTACCTTACAAGAAACTTTAATTAGTTTCTTCCTACATTATAAATTCATCATTCCTAACAATTTTGACTATGGAACGTTTTATTTAAAGACGTACCCTACAAGTACATTTTTTTTCAATCGGTTGGTTGCCAAATTAATTATTGAAGCTAGTTAAGCTAATGACTTGATCAAGTGTAGTGTGTACATCGATTGATATCATAATATTATACATCTATATATTTAAAAATTGAAATCAATTAATTTATTAATAAAGTTTCTCTCCAAAAAATTCAGGTACAAAGAAGTCTAGAAGACCAGTCAATGTTAGTGGCAACGTATGAAGGAGAGCACAACCACCAACCACCAGCACAACAAGAGGGTCAGGGTGGTGCACCATCGGGTTCTAGCCGGTCCTTGCCCCTTGGCTCAGTCCCATGCACTCTTGACCTAACCAAGTCCAAGTCCAATGCTAACAACGTCGTAAACGAAACAACAACTACAACCACTAGCAGCAACAACAACAACAACAACAACAACAACAACAACAAGGTGTTGAATAACACGACGTCGTCTAACCATAACCAGTTGCCAAAGTTTAGCTCACCAGAATTCCAAAAACTATTGGCAGAGCAAATGGCTTCATCGTTGACTAAAGATCCCAACTTCACAGCAGCGTTGGCAGCAGCCATTACCGGGAGATTCGTCCAGCAAACTTCAAGTGATTAAGGCTTAATTATATATACTTATATATATATATACATGATTCATGGAAATGGTATTTAAATTTAATTATTAGGGTTTAGTAGCTATTTGCATGGCCAGCATGGATTATATATGGCCAAGAATATTACAACTATAGTTTTGGTGCAAACACAAAATAGGTGTTTCTAGCTTTTTACTATTATTATAGGAATTGAAGTCCATTTATTAATTAGGAAAAAGTGCATGTATTCATTAATTAGTACAATTTTATTTTTATTAGGATATTTGTTTAGACAATTGTACAGTTGATACTTATTATTCCAGTGATCCATTTCTGAGATATTTAAGCCTTTTGTAGTTTTAATGGTTAAGAATCTTTAATTGTTTGCCAACCCAAGCAGAAAACGCTCTTAATTAATTCTAAACCAAATTTATTTTATGTTTATTGAACAATTCTCTTCATATAGACAAGAAAAATATGTACTCCTTTCATCCCGGAATACTCGCAACGGTTTGACTAAACACGCTTGCTAAGTTGTCAATGCACAACTTTGACCATCAATATCTTCAATTATATATCATAAAAATTTATAAAATATTAATATTTTGAAAATCACTATTAAGATGAAGCTAACAATATATTATATGCTAACACTTATTTGCATATACTATAAATAAAATAGGGTCAAAGTAAATTATGTGAATACTGCAAAAAGTCAAATCAAGACGGAGGGAGTATGTAATTATCATCACTATGGTGATGAAGGATAAATAATGCATCAAGCATTGTCATATTTTCAACTCAATTAAATATTAATGTCATCCCATTTCGACTTATTCTATTTCTCGATCGATATATGGTTACGTTTTTGCATATAATCTAATTTAAGATAGTTTACATCAAAAGTTTCCTGTGTTTGTTTGATGTTACATTTATGAGATCGATATTGAATCATTGAACGTGCATCAAAATTCACTTCAATAAACATTTACATAGTACGTACTAGTCGTGGCTATTTTATATGGATAAATATACTCTAATAGTATTTACTTCAATTAAGGAAATAGATAATGAATTACACTCTCATGTTTTCCCTATTTTTTCCCTTAGAAAAATGAGCTATGTTGTCATGATCTTTCATATATCGTTCATAGGTTGTGAGTAGTTGTTTAACAAGAAAAGAGGAAAGAGGGGTGAGTATGGACTAACATATACTCCCTCCGTTCCATAATGTTCCTCACTTTTTCATAATGCGCGGTCTCCAATGCACTACTTTGACCGTTAATAATTTTAATTTCGCATTAGTAAAAATTATAAAAAATTGATATTTAGAAAATTTATATTGAAACGAATCCAATGATATCTCACAAGATAATATCTATACTCTTAAACATACTATTAATTACGGTCAAAGTTTTTAAACTTTGACCATGTGAATAGTAAACATGAGGAATATTATGGAACCGAGGGAGTACGTAATAGGTTTAATAAAAATTTAACTATTGCTTTTTATGATGATTTTACAATAGCCACAATAAAATGGTAGCCATTATAATACACTCAACCATTAAATAAAAGTTGACTAATCTAAACCATTGATTTTTGTGACTTTTAATTTACTGCAATTTATAATTTAATTAAAATAAGTTAATAAAAATAAATGCATTAAAAATACCCACTTTCATCCATGATCTAGAGCAGTTTCGTCTGTAAAAAATAAACAAAATTTTTGAAAAGCTTCGATTTCATTCATGGTGGTATTGCCAGAATTAAATTGGAAAAAAAGTCCCAACATTGAATTCATATATATCATGTTTTCATCAATTGGTTAAATTGGAAAAAATAAAAAATTATGTCACCAACACTGAGTTCATATATTTTATCAATTCGTTTTATAGGAAATTATTGTCATAACCATCATCATCATCATCAAGCATATATCCTACTCAGTAAGAAGTAATCGGATATTTAAATTTCCAAATTTATGAAAAGTTACGAAATTGCCAAGTCAAAATAAGAATTTTGAGAAGTTCCTAAATGATAAGATAATTACAGAGAAACTTTTATAATTTAAAGGAAAGACTTTGAGAAAAATATGTTCATCATCCATACCAAGAAAAAGATGGAGTATTCATTGATGTTTTGAAAATGGATGAGGCGATTTTTTTCAAACAGGAACAAGAAAAGGGTTGAAGAGAGAGAAGAATATGATGGAGGATTTTTAATTTTTTTTTTGACAGATTTTTTTTGTTTTTTAATAATATAAAAAGTCTACCTAACCAATGGTCCAGATAAGTTAATACTAATGAAGGGCTCTGATCTAATATATTATAGTGGCTACCATTTTATTGTGGCCACTCAAAAACCTTCCTGCTTTTTATTGCGGAAGTTAATTAGGCTTATTTGAAATATCTTGTTAGTTTATAAGTGGAAGTTGTCCAAATGTATCCTCTCCCTAAATATGTGCGGCATATATTTGTGGGCTTACGTGGAACGTTTATTATTCAAAAGTGAGTTAAATTTGCAATTGCTAACTGCTGTACCCGGGTACAGCCAGCTCTGGCTGTACCCCCAAAACGACGCGCTCATATTGTTTGTTCATTCTTGTCGACTGTTTGTTCTTTTTTATTGTACTGTTTGTTCATTCTTATTGTATTGTTTGTTCTTTCTTGTTGTACTGTTTGTTCTTTCTTGTTGTACTGTTTGTTCTTTCTTGTTGTATTGTTTGTTCTTTCATGTTGTTTTTTAAATTCATCATCAAATTTTCATAATTGTTGTATTTTTTGTTCTTTCTTCTGGAATTTTATGTTCTTTTTATATTGTTTGTTCTTTCTTGTTTATTTGTTTGTTTATAATAATCATATGGTTAATGTTCATAATTAAACTCTTCATTAATCTTTTATTCTTTCTTTTTGTATTGTTTGTTCTTTCTTGTTGTACTATTTGTTCTTTCTTGTTGTTTTTTAAATTCATTCATCAAACTTATTGTTGTATTGTTTGTTCTTTCATGTTGGCTTTAAAATTCATCATAAAATTGTTCATAATTGTTATATTGTTTGTTCTTTTTTCTGGTATTTTATGTTCTTTTTTATATTGTTTGTTCTTTTTTGTTGAATTATTTGTTCTTTCTTGTTTATTTGTTTGTTCATGATAATTATCTGCTTTATTGTTTGTTTTTTCTTGTTGTATTGTTTGTTCTTTCATGTTGGCTTTAAAATTCATCATAAAATTGTTCATAATTGTTGTATTGTTTGTTCTTTTTCTGGAATTTTATGTTCTTTTTTATATTGTTTGTTCTTTTTTGTTGAATTATTTGTTCTTTTTTGTTTATTTGTTTGTTCACAATAAATATATGGTTAATGTTCATAATGAAATTGTTCACTTCATTGGTCTTTTATGTTTTTACAAGCGCCTATATTGTTTATTTCCAAATAAATAAATAAATGTACATTTTCAAAATAGTAAAAGTTCATTCCAAATAAATAAATAAATGTTCATTTCCGAAATAGTAAATGTTCATTTTTGTAGTTTATTTCCAAATAAATAAATAAATGTTCATTTCCAAAATAGTAAATGTTCATTTCAAATAAATAAATAAATGTTCATTTCTGAAATAGTAAATGTTCATTTTTGTACCAGTATATTAATGTTCATTTTAAACAACACAAAACGACATCGTTTTGGATGGGAGTACAGCCAGCTTTAGCTGTACCCGGGTATAGCCAAAAATTTGCGTTAAATTTGTATTTGTCTACTTGTTGAAATGAATTGCACGTAGACATAGTCATTAGTCAATGACAGGCCAACGAGAAAGATGGGCATAGGTCATTAGGTCCTTCACCACTTTTATATTTCGAAAATGACAAATAAAGACGGTCGATAATGGAAACTCTAGGGGACTATGTCAAACTAAAACACCTAGCTCCTTGACCTAGCTTCCAACTTTTTACTACATAGTCAAGTTTTGCAAGTTGAAAGTAAGACACTAGAGTTGGCACGTGCCATACCTTTATGCCCACGTGTCTAGGCGGACTATCAATTGAGGTTGGCATGAGTGGTTAAGGGTCTCTTGCTCCTTAATCAAGGTCTCGAGTTCGAGCCTTGAGAATGGAAAAAATCTCAACTGGGAGGGATGATGCTCATCGAGGTACCCATGCAAACTCCCGCGGGAGATTAGTCCACTCGCCGAAGGCGGAGGGAACTCCTCGTAGTAGAACCCAAAAAAAAAAAAAACGTGTCTAGGCGGACTAAGAAAATGTTATGTCGTGCCAGATTTCAGATCCATGTACGTTAAATTTTGTGATTTTGTCTTACGTATTGAACAGGATAACGTCATAAATTTAAAGATTTTTTTGTTATTTGGTCAAAATAAGAGGGTAGACATGTAGTAAAAGTTCTCTAGTCAACCCGTGCGCAATGTCTAAGAAAGTTGAAGTAATAGTTGAAGGAAGAAGGATATACTGAGTCCGGATCCTCTAGAGTTTTAATAAAACTCTACAAGGTAGAGTTGTATCTAAACCATACATTTTAAAATCAATGGCTTATATTGATGAGAAAAAATAGGTGGAATTTTAGAAAGATAATATATGAACCATTGATTTTTCATTCAATGGTTGATATGCTCAAACTCTACCTTGTAGAGTTATTTTAAAACTCTAGAGGATCCAAAATCGGATATACTGTAGGTTTTTTTTTTTGGTGCGAATGAGCCACAAGGACAATATAAATTACAAATGGGGGTGGAGGATTCGAACCTGAAACCTATTGTGCAAAGACCCTCAGTCTTAACCACTAGGCCAAGACATCATTGGTGATAAATGAACTACAGTATAAATGAACTACAGTATACTGTAGTTGGTGATAAATGAAAAAAGAATGTGTAAAAGAAGAGAATAGTTTCCGAATATTTATTGTTAACAAAACCAGAAATCAATCATAAAGTCATTTTATTTACGAGTAGTTTATTTGCACCGTCCAGCATTGAAATCCACGTTATTACTTGTTAGGTATTTAGGTGTACCCCGTTATTAGAGTATCTTTTGGGAAAAGACCACGTGATTTTTTTATACAGAGTAATTTATACCTAGTGTTTTTAGACACGTGCTTTTTTAGTCAACACTTGACCAACATAATTTTATGGAGTACTAAAAGGTTGAGCATGTGCTTTAATACTAAACCCAACAGCTAATATGATTAAGAAAGCTGAATTGGCTCAATTAATTACTCTACTTGATTTGGACAAAATGGCTAATTAGCATTATATACTAATATAAAACTGATTAAGGTTAGTTAATTAGTTAGTACACAAACATTACCAACCCACAAGGCCACAATCCACATGATCTTTATGCTTAAAATAGAAAGTATTAGACCAGTCCAGAGACGAGACGGGGGTTAAAGTTTTGTAGATATTGTGGACTGCACCCGCCTTGCTCTATTCATTAGACCATTAGTAACCCGTATATTATTTCTCACAACCTATGTTTAAAATTTTGGTTAGGAGACCTGCAATAAATGATACTTCCAAAGAAAATATTTGAATATTTTCAGTTCAGTTCAATACTCCAACTAGTGTGTGGCCCGGGCGTTGCTCCAGGTTTTACTTTTAGTCGGGTTTACATTTTCGAAAAATGTGCCCAATTTTAAAAGATTGTATTTTACATTTATATGTGAAAATATGACAAACATTGTAGCTAGTTGAGATGGTAGGAAATAAAACTTTTAATCCATGAGGTTTGATGTTCGATCCTTGCATGCTTTTATGGTTGTCAATAACATACCATAATACTTATTAGTGTTGACATGGTGACACATATACGTTTTCACAAACGTCTTTTAATATATTAGTATAGATATTAAGATAATTAAGTACCCATCTTTTACCAAAATAAAATAAAGAAAAGTGCGCAAAGTTGGTCACAAAGAAATGGACAATTGACAACAAAAATGACGAAGAAGCATAATTACAAATTAGCCATCTTAATCAGGCGACAAAAGAAGATAAAGAGGGTCAAGGGTCAAACACTCGTGTGAGAATGTATTTATTATTGTAGGCGATGCGATGCGATGCGATGCGATGTACCACAAATATTTCGTCTTCAAGTGATACGCAGAGACTGTGTTTCATGGCCGACATGTTATTTTCGTCGCCTTTCCCTTTAATGGTCGGCGACGAAAACACTGAACCAAATCGAAACACTGCCATAGACCTAACACTTGGCTGAATAAAATGAAAGATTGTAACAATGAAAACAACAAAACATGGTGAACTATTTTATGCATCATAACCATGGATTAATGCATCATTAGACAGAATCGGACAGAATAATATATATAGAAGAAGAAAAAAAATGCAAGGATAACTAACACATAAATAACTGTACAAAAAACCCCCCAAAAATTCCACCGGAAATAACCTAAACCCTACGCTCCACCGGCGACTTCTTCATCATCTTCTCTTGTCTTTCCCTTTGACGTTGTGGCACTGGATTGTAGGGTACCTTACCGAATAATTCACATTCATTTATGATTTATACAACTAATTTGCAGCTTTTTATCCTGATAAACATACTATCTTATCAACAACACTCATCTCACCCAAAGCTCTAGCAACCTCCGTCTTATCCATGTCTGCCGGCAGCTTATCCTCCTCGCAGTGAACCTTGTCATCTTTTTCTATTTCCTCTCCCGCTTCTACACAATCCTGGAATCTAAAGCAACTTACCAGATGATCATTTGTTAAACCAGCTGCTTGCATAAATGAGTATATTGCTGTAGGCCCCACTCCTCTGAATCCTCTTTTCACCAGGTCCTTACTTATTACCTCTGCTTTTGATGTCTTCACTGGTACCTGCCGAGGATATCGGAACCTGTTTACTATTGGTTTCTGATTCATAAAGCTCCATATATACTTGTCAAATGACCCAAACTCCTCAGTTATCTGCATTATTATCACATCAAAGATAAACAAATCAGTAAATAATTTTATTACAATAAGGACTTTCACTTCTCATCTTTGGCCTCACAAGCTCAAATATCAGGATAACAAATTTGACAAACCAGATTTCCACAAACCAGAATGATGTTCGACATAATTACAACATACCAAATGAATGCTTCAGGACACTATAACTAGAGATGACATAACTTCAATATTTAAAAACAAGAAGCAAAACATTAGCAAACTCACGTTTATGATAAACGTAAACGTGAGTTTGCTGTTTATCTGATGCACTGCAAAGCAAAGCCAGGTGACAACACACTTGCTGCATTTTGTTAAACAGCAGGGTGGCATCAGTTTTGCCCTGCTACAAGATATTTCTGACATCCAGCTATTCAACTTTTTACTCAAACGCCGCACAAAAACTAGGAATTTAAGGGATACAATCACTAAAACACGCACAAGCCATCAAAGTCACCATCATGAGACAATTAGCTTAATGAAAACTAGATACTAACTACAGATTGCAAGAATCATTGCACCATATTCAAATGCCAATCCTTCTGTTGCTCAACACAGTACCAGCAAAGGAACAGCACATGCTGAAGAATTCCTTAAAGTTTCTGGCACTTGGCAGATCTTTGGCTGGAGATAAACATCGGAGGGAGTAGCCGAGTAGGTTTCTAAATTCGTCGAATCAAAACGTTCATAAATTTCCTTGATATAATAATTAGAGATTCAAAATAGGCCAGAAAAAGAATCGTGCTCCAAGCGGGAAAACATTGTCACATTTTTCCCATTCATAGACTGAGTTGTAATCAATTATCACAGAAAAACTCCGAAGAAAGCTGACTCCTAAAAAGTCCCATGCTTTTTTTTACAGCGAAGAACTCAAAACCTCCAAGGTACAAAGATTGCTCAAAGGAAAAGGTAATTAGGAAAATATGAATCTGCAGGGTTCTGTTTACCCCTCAAAGGGTTTATGACTCGCTTGTATACTACTCCATTGCTAATATAACATAATTACTAGGCTCAAATATAACCTTAGGGCTACGAAGGGTTCAAGAGTACAAGCAGGAAACACGGACATAAGACGTATCTTAATACGAACCCTGAAGATTCTGGAATCCTTTGCATCTCATTCTATCTTTACTTCCTTATGATATGAATTCAATACTGAGATCCATGCTAAAAAGAATGATCAACATGCTAAACCACTTGCCCCAAGGATGGAGCTGCAACAGGAAGTTGAAAACATTTTGGATACCACTTCGCTCTTAAACGTACATGAAGGTAAAATAGTAAGATGTCCTTTCATAACTTGAATACAAATTCTTGGATGGGTAAAGGAAGACCTTCCACAATTACAATTTTAAATTCTTAAGACAAATTTAGAGCAGGCTGATACCGATTAAATTCTTAAGACAAGTATTTAATGTGTATGCCGATTAATATTACTTATCAAGAAAATTCGGTTAATTTTACTTATAAACATGCTATGCTGATGAAAAGAGGCATGATCATGCATCAATCACAAACAAAACTGGTGTACCTTACACACTTGACGCGCATTTTCAACAATGTTGCGTAGTTTTATCTCCGATAGCAGGGTGCTGCCAGGACTTCCTGGTCCACTAAACTTCTTCTCATTTAATTTAGAGACGGAAATTGGATCAAATTGCAAGAACACTTCCCTGCAATGTAATGGGTATAATAAGCATTCAGACTGATTATTCAATGGAACTTTTGATACATACAATATGGCTCTCAATAGAAAGGAGTTATTACAAGAAGAAAATGCTTATAAAGTCTTACCTAAAAGTATTTCTCTTAATCATTATAGTAGGCCACGCTAACTCAGCTAAAGCGACAGAGAGACTGAGCAGTTCAAAAAGCTTGCTACAGATAAAACAGAAGTACAATAAGATGACGACACTCATTAGAATACTTAGAACATACTAAAAACTTGAATGTATTAACTCCCTTATCACATACTTGTCGTCATGAACTGGAACTCCCCATTCTTCATCATGAAAAGTAGCATAAGATGGATCTTCTTCAGAAAAGGAAACAGTGTTAGCATATCAACAAAAATATAACATCAAACAGAACAGGCAAACAAGTAGAAATCCATGAAAGAAAATAAGCAATTTGGTAAACTAATCCCTTTAGTCCATGTCCATACAAGGAGAAATTACTAATTCCGGGAGTGTAAAATCTCATTTTGGGTCATTTGAGAGCTACACAGAGAGGTCCTAAACCTTAAGCTAGACCTCTTGCAAGATTTTAGTTATATGCACTTATGCAGGATCAAATAAATTACCAACATCAACATAGAGAAAGAAAGAAATTGATAAGCAGACTATTTAAACGACCACGACTCTAAGCTGCTGTAAAGCCCTTTGGCGTGCAGCAACAGATGGCTATAATGGCAATAAATTTATACTGCGTATGTAATTTGGAAGGAAAGTCCCATGTCATTGTACCACCTCCTAATTGATAGCGGATGGTGATAGAAAGTTTAAAAAAACAGAGAAAAGCAAAAGAGTGTATGAAGGTGGACAGACCGAAAGATGGACATTGGCAAATTGGCATGTAACTTTCTCTACAAAACTATGTATAAATTCAATACTATAACAACCATTACTCACCCCTATCAAGCAAGATGTAAGAAAATGTCCAATCAAATAATAATATAATATGCACAATCTTCCTTATATTGGCCTTCCTGAAACAAAAGTATGCTATTCGTTGCAAGTCTTGCAACCCACCAACTCAAAATCAGTATGCAACTAACTATTAGTTGCAGACACTTGCACTTTCATAAATAAGTTGTGATTGTTACTTGTCTAAAATTCAAGTGTTGGTACTTCCCTTTGTCCCTATTTTATCTCCCATTATAATGGTTGTCTAAAATTCAAGTGTTGGTTCTTAACTATTGTTCCCTCTGTCCCTATTTTATCTCACTATTTACATTTTCACGGACCCCGTCCCTTTTTCTTTTATCTCTTATTACAAATTAGTAAAAGAAACAACCTAACCCCAACGGTTACACCACCACATCCCTAGAGGAGTTACAAAATTAATGAGAGTTTTATTCAACTATTGACAGATGCAAACATGGTACATATTGTTTAACGAAGCTAATATCAACATTACCCTAATGTCTTAAGAGTAAATCATGCATTAAACCGGATGAAGGGAGAGGGATAAAAGATATGCAGCCCTCCCTACTATAATAGAGTAATTGTTACCGATTGATCCTCATTCTTATCTAAACTACCACACTAGTACCATAACTCAAGGCATCTATAATTATATACTCCGTAATTTATATCCATGCAAGGATGCACCCAACCTCTGAAGTCCGTCATCTTTCTTTGTTCACAAATATCTCCTTTCTATATATCCAAAAATAGCATACTATGCATCACATTGTGGCTTATGCATTTTAAAGATTGTGGGCTTCTTTTGAGCTTTTGCTAACCATGTCACCCACTGCAAACATTCTGGCCGTCTGATCATTTACAGAATAGACGACCAGCACTTTCCTCTTTTTCTACAATTCTGAATGTACTTTCAACTGTTAAATCTGCTTTCTCTGTGGTCTAGGGCTGGGTCTTTAATGTGAACCATAAGACTGTAATCCAGCCTTTTCTTAGGAATTTAAATCCTCTACATCTCAAGTAATGCTTGCCCACTGAATCTGCCACCAGATATCATGAAATTTCAAATCTGAAAAGGTCCCATGGAAATACAAGCTATTATGGCATCACCAACATGAAACAAATCCTGAATAAACCACGCATCTGCTTCCCAAATCAATGCTCCTCTAGTAGTCTAGTGTGATGTTTTCACTTGCCCACATTAACCAAAGAGTAATCACTTACCCTAAATAGCCAAAAAATAATTTTAACTTTATTCTAAGTCAACACCTGTCAGAAACCAAACCCTACTTCCCAAATCAGTGCTCCTTTTTTGTGCTGTTTTCACTTGCCCGGCCAAAGAGAATTTTACCCAATCAAATAGACCAAAAAGAGTTTCAATCTTGATAGAACTCACTAACAAATGCTTTATTCCAAGCCAACACCTATCAGAAACAAACCTCTCCTTCCCCAAAAGTGTGACTGTTTCCAATGACGATAAAAATCAATGACAAAATATCAGTCCAGGAATTCCCTGGAATAATCTAGTAAATAAATGTTTAAGAATATCTATTGGAAATGTAGGTTATAATGTAATTAGTTGGCAGTAGAGGTGGCCACACTGGTCAACGAGCCAGTCCAGGCAGACCTAAGCCTGGTTAATAGTTGGTTTGGAGTACAAGGATGGGACTTAGGCACGGAGAAGTAATGTAATTTGAGAAATAAGCTTCATCCACGTGCCCCAGAAGGGCTAAAAGTTGTCAACTTTTCATCTTCTTCTGAATTCCATTGAAATAAGCCAGACTCCACTTTTAAGATGGATCAGTCTTGCTAATTTGATCAGTCCAAGATGGATCTAGCCGGCTGAGCAGAAAGGATGGGGCCTAGGCATGAGCTGGTTAAGAAACTGGGTTTGGCCGAATCACATACCTTACTCAGTTTGCCTTAGATGGACCAAGTAGGCAAGTACTTGGTGAAACTTGGAGTCTGGCTTATTTGGAGAAAAAATTCCCTCAAAAAGCCACATAAAATGGCTGGATTAGGAGACTTGGCCAACGACCCACTTGCAAAATGTGACAGGTCCAAGTTCCAAGTTTGGCCTTGACCAGTGTATAAAAAGGCGCACCTGAGGCGCAAGGCGTTTGGAGCCAGCGCCTTTTATTGTCTGGGCGAGGCGATTTCGATGAGGACACCTAGAATGAATAGATGCTCCAGACATGTCTGCATATGGACCTGACTTTAATTATCGATGGCTGTTTGAAGTCCCCAAAGACTCATAAGTATCATAACACACTCATCGTTATTTTTACGTGCTAATGTGCTATGGCATGATTCCTTGAAAGGGGCATTAAAGTTCATTTCTCAATTCTTAATACTGGGATTGGAAGTCATGTGTGCCTTTATCTTGGCATTGATGAAGTGCATCACTCTTCAGGCTTAGAGCGAGCATTGGATCTACTAACCCATAAGTATCGTAGTACAAGCCTCTGTCACAGCCTTGGCTCTATATGTCAACAGTCAACGCAGTGCCTCAAACAGTAGCTTAATATAATTGATAAAGATTCAAGAAAGGAAGGCACCTCGATATCAAAGCTTGTCTAAGGTTACCAAATATTTCCCTATATGTAGTACTAAAGCCAATAATCAAAATCAAAACAAATAAATTTGCTTTAAAGATTCAACAAGAGAAAAAAACTACTCCGTATTAGAACCGACCTAAGGAACCTAAATCCCATAGGTTAATCAAACCTTACTTAAAGGAAAGTGCATTTCTATAGTTGTAAATGAACTCGGCTTCCCTTCTTTGGAACTTAGGCTATGCTCTTCCATTTTCTATCTCAATGATAAACATCTCCAAAATAAACCTTTAGAAAGTTAATCCTCGAGCTCAATGCTGCATTATGCGCCACATAGTGACCAAGTCTTCCTCATTCTTCCACACCAAGTTCCAATGCCTTGAAGTATTGCCCATCCTTGAGCAGTTTAGTATGAATTCACCCTTCAACCAACATCTCCATACTTGAACAGCTTACATTATTTCAACCCTATAACGTATGCTTTCAAACTCTCGAGCAAGCATTCAAAAGTCCCAACCAAAACCACCAAATTCCATCTGAAAACTTAATCAGACTTACCCGATACAACACTTGAATATTCCGTGAAAGATAACACAGATAGATATATGACTCCCTAACTTCAAATAGCAATACTTGAAATGAACAATAAACATAAAACATGAATGTGTATCACCAGTTAACTAAATCACACATGAAGAGTCAAAACAGTATCCACTACAGTTCATAAGACAAACAATAAAAGGAAAAATGATACCAGCAGTAGGAGTAACCCAAGCACAGCGTTTCTTAAAATGGAAGGCATCAAGCTCACCCACAGACCCATCATCCACAACAACCACCTTCTCTACCTTAGTATTAACCATACCCATCTTGCTAGCACCTCCAAGTTTTCTCCTCATCTTCGGCACACTACTCCGGCTCATCCTCCCTGTCGAGGCTCGGCTATGAGAAGAATCCGACGAGGCATCTGATGAGCACGAAGCATTCAGTGATGAATTCCCCCGCAACAGCTGACTCCCGTGTCTTAAGATCGACGGAGCACTCAGATTTCTCATCGGCGGTGAGAATGTAGCCGATATTTGAGCTAGTTTTTTCTCTTTACTCTTGGATTCTGTCTCCGGCGAGCTGTCCGACTTCCTCTGAGGTTTCACAGTCGGTTTTCGAGCTTCAACGATGTCCCTGGCTTTGTTTCCGGCAGGTGCTAGCACTGGCCTTTGCTCAGCGTCTGGTAAATTAGCCGATCTGACCCTGGGACCCCCCGACATTGACGAAATCCTTAGCAAAAATCCCTAAAACTAAAGTCAAACACTGTGAGCTTGGTTTTGATCCAGAATTAAGAGCAATTAGTAACACACATTGTCTGAAAATTGGGAATTTGAATAAAAATTAGGGTTTATGATGAAGGGTTTTGGAAGGGGGGGAGAGAGAAGAGGGAAACCCTAGAAGAGGAGAGAGAAGAAGGTGCATTGTAAAGGGTTGACTGGTATTGTTGAAAGCAAGTAGGAGTAGTTGTTGGGTGCCATTTTAGGAAGAGAGAGTGGAGTGAGGAGAATTGTGAGAGAAGAGTAAAGTTTAAGCTAAAACGAGACTTCACCCATCAACGAAATTAAAGGACTTTGAAAATGAAAAGAAAAAATGGCCAAACAGAACAAGAGAAGGTAGCAAAGCAAGCAAAGATTGGATTCTTCTAGACTTTGGAGAGAGAAAATTATGAGTCCATTCAAAGTGTGCCATTTCATCACATAGTACTAATCACTTCATTTTAGACTATTTGGTTTCTTAATTACTTTTCCTAACTCTACAATGTTATTTATGATTGTCCTCATTAGAGTAATATGATTCCTTAATAACGACACATTATGGTTCAATTCAATGGATTACTTAATTTAATATGTGTTGTCCGCGTTTTTTAGCAGGTCATTTTTTCGTTGATTTATGAAAAGGAATCAATTACAAGTTGATAGTTTATCCTAGCATAGCTCTTATTTTGTTTAACATCCACCTAATGTAACCTATCAAAAGTCAAATCACTAACCAAATCATCTCTTAGTTAAATCTATACTAATATATTAAAAGGCGTTTACTCCTCTCCTTATTACGCCACGTCACCACTAATAAGCACCATGACATGTTATTGACAAACAAAAAATCATGTAGCGAGGATCGAACATCAAACCTCATGGATTAAAAGTTTCACTTCCTACCATCTTAACTAGCTACAACATATGTTATATTTTTCCATATAAATGTAAAATACAATATTTTAAAAATGGGCACATTTTTACAAAAAATAAACCCCACTAAAAGTAAAACCCGGAGCAACGCCTGGGCCACACACTAGTTAAAGATAGAAATATGTGATTTCAGATAAGTAAATAAGAACATAATTCAGGAAGAGAGAGCGAGGAAATACTCGTTGTTAAAGTAGCTTTTAGAGATACGGAGTATAATACATTTTATTTTTATACTCTTTTCCTATGACAACTACGAGGAGGGAAATTACCTCTCCAAACTAAGTTTTTTTTAATAATAATAAAGTTGGTTTGGCATTGAACTTGTAGTACTCTTAATCTAATAGTTAGTACCACAACATACACATAGTAATATGCTATATAATAATAATTATAATATCAACAGGCACAACAACTACTTTTGTCGAACATGCTCGTATATCCTATTACGTTAACTCTTTACCTGCTATTCCACCTTCAAATTTAGTTATAACTTAACGAAATCATATTTCATGCCTTTATCGTTTTTCAAATAATCCAAGGACAATAAGATATATCCCTCCTTAATTAGATATCACATCAATGTAGCAACTAGCAAGTCAACCAAAAAATAAAGGAAAACAAAAAAAAGGAAATGAGAAAAGAAGAAAGAAGAAAGGGAAAAACGGATAAGTTCAATTCCCAGGATACTACTACTTACAACGGTAGGCCCAACTAAGGCCCATAATAGAGCGCTTAATGGAGCCAGATATGGCCCATATGGGCGAAAATATAAGAAAATACGTCGTAATAATAAAATAAAATGTAAAAAAGTGACGAGACGTTCTGGAGTTTACCGTTAGATGGGAGCGCATCCAACGATCGTCAACTTTACAGAAAATTCGACCGTTGTGGTACTACCCCATTTAAATACCTCCATTGCAAAACCTTCTTCCCAACTCCCATCTTCATCGCAGATTAACCCCACTGTCAGCCGCGAAGGAGAAAGGAGGAGAGAGAGAGAGAGAGAGAACAGAGAGAGAAAACAAACAAACAAAAATGGCTGCACGAGCTGTTCTTCAGGAGCAACCCAGAGGTACATCCCGTTATTTCATCATCTTTTTATTCTTCTTCTGGGCATTTCATTGATTGTTGTTTGTGTTCATCTGAATTAAAGAATCAATGTGTTACTCATCTTTATAACGATAAAAGGAGTTGAATTTTTGTACTTATCTCCGTTTTGCTCTTGGTTTGGATTTTGTCTGCGGGATTTTTTAATATTTTGATCCATCTTTTTCTTTGATAAAGGATGATAACACTTGATCATTGACATGGAAGAAACTGATCTTTGTTTGAATGTAGAAAAACTTGATCTTGCAGTTTTCTGATTTTGTTTATTCCCTTGATTTTGGTTTCTTTTTATTCATCTGTTTTCAGGGTGATACTCACTGTAAAACGTGTAAAAAAGATTTTAAAAAAAAAAATCGACCCAATTCATTGTTTTATAATCTGGATTTTCTGATTCTTGAAGATTGCAAAATAATAAAGATTAATTGAAAAGAGTGGGTGCTTGTATCCGAATAGGTGGAGTTCAACAGAAGAATGTTCAAGGAGGAGGAGAGAGAAGAAACAGAACAGCTTTAGGAGACATTGGAAATGTAGTAACTTCAAGAGGGGGAGCAATTGCTGCTGTAAATGGTATTGTAAAACCTCAAGCAATTAACCGTCCTCTCACTAGAAGATTCTGCGCCCAATTACTTGCAAATGCACAAGCAGATGCTGAGAAAAAGAAGGTACAGGTAGTTTACTTAGCCTTTGGTGATGATTGAGATTTTGGGTTTTTTTAATTTGATTGATGCAAAAAACTTAAACAATAAAAACATGTTGATTGATTTGCAGAAACAAGGACATCAAGTTGTGGATGTTAATGTTGCTGGTGCAAGAAAAGAAGCAGCTGCAGCAGCAGAACAAAGAAGGGTGCAAGAAAAGAAGAAAACTGAAGTTGTAGTAGTTGCAGACACAAAACCAAAAACCCCTTCTGGACATGGCAAAGTTGAGCAAAAACTAGCATCTAAGAAGAAGAAAACCCCAACCTTCACTTCTTTCCTCACAGCTCGAAGCAAGGTATAATCTCAATCATTGTAATTGCATAATTGTGAGCAAAAAATCAAGATAAATTTGACATTATTCTCAACATACATAATTATTTATTTCAGGAAGCTTGTGGACTGACCAAGAAACCTCATGACTTAGTAGTGAACATTGATGAGGGTAGCATAGAAGATGAATTAGCAGTAGTAGAGTATGTTGAAGACATTTACAGCTTTTACAAGATTGCTGAAGACGAAAGCCGAGTGCGCGATTATATGGCTTCACAACCAGATATCAATGAGAAGATGAGGTCTATTCTGGTGGACTGGTTAATTGAAGTGCATTACAAGTTTGAGTTGAGGAAGGAAACCCTTTACCTCACTATAAACATCATCGACCGTTTCCTTTCTATGAAGGTTGTACCTAGGAAAGAGCTTCAGTTGGTTGGCATTGCCTCAATGCTTATAGCTTGCAAGTATGAAGAAATTTGGGCACCTGAGGTACAACTTAAGTTGTTTTAAGGATTGTTTGTTTGTAAGGAAGAAACTGTGTTAATTTTGGTAAAAAAAACTTGCAGGTAAATGATTTTGTACAGATATCAGACAAGGCATATGTGAGGGAACAAGTTCTGGGTATGGAGAAAGCAATACTTGGGAATCTGGAGTGGTATTTGACAGTTCCAACACCATATATGTTTCTCACTAGATATGTTAAAGCTTCTGTTACACCTGATTCTGAGGTATAATAAACCTATACTTGGATGTTTTACAGAATTGGTTCTCTCAAATTGTCAACATTGGTTTTTCGTTTACTGACTGGTTTTCTTTTCTTGGTTTTTTGGCTAATAATTGAAGATGGAGAATATGTCATACTTCTTTTCTGAACTTGGGATGATGAATTATTCCACCACAATCAAGTATCCTCCCTCTCTTCTGGCTGCTTCAAGTGTGTACGCTGCCCGGTGTACTCTGAACAACAGTCCATGGACAGAAACTCTCAAGCATTACACTGGCTATTCTGAAAACCAGCTCAAGTATGAACTTGAAACCATTTACTATTTACCCTGAAACCATTTACAATTTACCCTGAAAGTTAGTTAAATGATAAACTGACATACTGTAAAAATATGATGATGCAGGGAATGTGCTAAGCTGTTGGTGAGCTTCCATATGGCGGCACCGGAAAACAGGCTAAGAGCAGTTTACAAGAAGTTTTCAAAACCAGATAATGGTGCTGTTGCCCTTCGGTCTCCTGCCAAAAGCCTTTTGGCCTCAACTTCATGAGATTTCTTTTACTAGATGTTCATTGCAAAATAACTATTTGCCCTGCAATTCTTTGATTAACAACTGATAAATGTAACCAAAGCTTATGCCTTTGAGTAAATATAGTAAGAATTTTTCATTCTTATTTTTGCGGTGTTCATCCTTGGTTCAAAAACTTGAATGGTGCTCCACAAAATTGTTACTCCGTATGTAAATCGAAAAGCTTAAGCTAAAAAACCAATATTCTAGAACTAGTAATGCTGATTATGTGGGATGCATACAACTGATGAAATCTGCAAATGAGGCTGCCAAAAAAACCTGATAATGCTTCCAAAATATTGTCCAAAGATAAGGGGGTGAAAAGTTTTAACAGACAAAAAAAAAAGGAACCACCTTTAAAAACAAATGTGAGGCAGGAAATGAAATCTGAGTTGTCCACTTATCCAATTAAAATCCAACTGCCAAAACCAAAACACAAAGCTTATTTTTCAAAGTAATGATTTCAGACTAAAGTTGCTTCAAATATGGCTACTTCTCTACTGTCCAAGAGTCTAACTCCAATATTCTTCAGTTCTCCTTCCTCCTTGCCTAGTTCCAACCACCTTACTACAAAACTCTTCTTTCTGAATCCACTAGAACACTCACCTAGCCCAAAACGATCAATTGTTCTGCCACAAGCGAAGAAGAAAAACCCATGGTTGGATCTATTTTACGACGGAGAGGATGAACCAGAAACCGAATACGGGTCAATGTTTAGTGATGGGAAGCAAGATGAGGACCCGTATCCACGGGATAATCCCGAAAACCCATATGGGTTCCTCAAGTTCCCACAAGGATATGCAGTGGAGATGGCATCATTGGGATCAAAGGTGAGAGGAGATGTCAGGAGATGTTGCTGTGTAGTTTCTGGTGGTGTTTATGATAACTTGCTTTTCTTCCCAGCAATTCAGTTGATCAAGGATAGGTATCCTGGTGTTCAGATTGATATAATTACATCAGCTAGGGGTAAACAGACTTATGAAATGAATAAAAATGTGAGGTGGGCAACTGTTTATGATCTTGATGATAACTTTCCTGATCCTGCTGAGTACACTGACATGCTTGGACTTCTGAAGGTTGGTCTCCCATTTTTTTCCCTTAAGCATCATACCTTCCAACTGTTAATTATCTTGTAACATATTGGGATTACAATCACAGTTAAAATGGATCACAGAACAGGATTAGAAAGATCAAGCAACAGAAAATCCTGAAGTAGCAATTAAGGGATATTGGAAAGAGAGTAGATATTTTACAAACTGAAATAGCTTATTTCTTTTTCGATTTCCTTGCAGAATAGATATTATGACATGGTACTGTCTACAAAACTAGCAGGATTAGGGCATGCAGCATTTTTGTTCATGACAACAGCCAGAGACAGAGTTAGCTATGTTTATCCCAATGTAAATGCAGCAGGAGCTGGACTCCTTCTGTCTGAAACATTTACACCAGACAGTATGAACCTTTCAGAGGGAGGATATAACATGTGAGATTTCAGTTAGACAGAACACAACTAATATACATAAGCAAAACTCAATTCCTTAATATTTTCTTATGGGATTTTAATGTTATACTAGGTACCATCAGATGATTGAATGGTTAGGCCGGCCAGTTAAGGACATACCACAACATCTAGCTTCCCCCTTAAAGGTTTCAATTTCAAGGAAGCTGAAAGAAGCTGTGGAAGCTAAATATAAAGAAGCAGGAGCAGAAAAGGGAAAATATGTAGTAATTCACGGTATAAAGTGTGACTCAAAGGCTTCAATGCAGTCCGAAGGAGATACTGATAGCTTGCTCCCTATTGAGATCTGGGCAGAAATATCCCAGGCAATCAGGTAAATTTGTTTGTAGCATAAAAGTTTTTTGGGCAGCAATTTTTGCTAGCTCAGACAATGTAAGCTTGTTTTTACTTAAACTAAAGCCAAAAACAGCCTGCTTTGATCAAACTGTTCTTGTAAACAGGGGAGTGACTCCAATCTTTGTGATTCCACATGAGAAACTAAGGGAAGATGTAGAGGAAATTGTTGGGGAAGAAACAAGCATCGTGTTTATAACAACACCCGGTCAGGTAAGTTTTTAATTTACTTGATACCTACTTACTCCAAAACATGGACAACTTCCTGAATTTTGACTTTAAATTTTAAGTACTTGCTTCAAATTGTATTTGCATCAGTTAGCAGCATTGATCAATGATTCAGTTGGCGTTATCGCAACAAACACAGCAGCTATTCAGCTTGCGCTTGCCCGAGAAAAACCCAGGTTAGACCAAATTTAGATTGAAATTTGACTCAAAGAGTTAAGTAACTGACTCTATTTCCATTGAACAAGCTACATTAACACTCACAGAGTTGCAAAGAAATAATAGTATCCTGATTCAAACTCCGCAGCATCGCCTTGTTTTGCTCTGAAGAGAAGGGAAAGTGTTTTGTTCCCGACGCAGAAGGAAAGAAGTGCACAGTTATAGCATCAAAAACAGGAAATTTAGCAGATATTGATGTTGCCGTCGTAAAAGACACACTTAAAGTTTTTAAGACCGCAGCTCCAGCTACAACTCCAGCTTTGGTCTAAAATTGAGCATCAAGGATGTTCTCCCTGCCTTTTCCCCTTTCTTTTCAACTTATTCTACCAAGCTCCACATCCACATTGTTTTATCAAAACATATTAGAAGGATAAAAAATATATAATATATGTATGTGAAGGAGACACAATACTTAGAGGATGTAATCCTTGCATGCTTTTGCAATAACATTAATTGTACATTCTTAAATTCGAATGAGAACAGACAAACCATTCATTTTCTATGTTCTCAGAGCCAATAACTCGCATGTTGATATTACAAAGATTGAATGTTGCAAGTGACTCACAACTTATTAATTTGAATGATACAGAAGAGATACCAAAAACTAATAAGGAGTGGTTAGAAACCTGGTTTGGGCTCCAAAACTGAATTTCACCGGAAAAGTGTTTGCATTGGTGGCCTTTAGGATGTTCCTCAGTATTTCAGAGTTCAGACAGTAAGTTGGGGCTTGGGAGCTCAGTTCAGTGGTTTGGCACGAGTAGTTAAATCTTCCTTTGATTCTACGTGTATCATGAACACATAGCCGAGGCACCACAAGAGGATATATTTGAAGGGAACCCACGAAAGACAGGCCAATAGACTCATAATGCTTCCAACATACTGTGGATCATTGATGTAACCAAAAGGAAATTCTGTAACCCAAGGAATGCTCTTTCCAAAGCGAACACCATAATAAGTGCCAGATTCACCCAACAACTGATATACCCTGATATTGAAAACTCCATTAGAAAGTGTATCACAAAGTCAACATAAAGAAAAATTTAAAATGACAGAAGAAGAACAACAGAGGAAAGTAAAGAAAGATGAAGAAGACGAAGAAGAATAACTCCTTAGTTCATAAGAGCCACAAACAAATACTCTCCATACCAACTCTGTAACTAAATGGTACTTTGCATTAGCTATCTATTTTTTGAATACATCTTTATTAGAAACTGGTAAGCTTAGCTGAAGTAGCACATGTGCCAAATTTTGGAGCCAGGGCAAAACTAAGAGTCTCATTTCCCAATTAACTCCAACCTCTGTATAAAATATCAGAAAAATGTCAAGTTTACTAACTCCTATTGTCTATACTACTTCAACTCATAGTCATACCCCTAAAAAACCCTTCAATTTCCCTGGATTTTCCATTTCACTCCTGCATTTCTAAACTTCTGATTATTTGGAATCTGTAAAGTAGTCATGTTTTCATCCCTTTCAAATAATAGGGTATGCTGCATCCTTTCAAATTGAAGAGGAACCAAATGAAAAGCACCAGATAATTGATCTGATATAAGTATATCTCAGGTTAGTAATAACTCCTTTTATCCGAAAGGGAAGAAGGCATATGTTATCAATAAACACACTGACAACACACAGTCACATACACACACACACTCTTCCTTGTTAAAAGTAGGTAATGCCTTAACACTCTTGTGACTATCACACATTATCCCACCAAGATCTTTACCCTCTCCATTAAAAAATGAAAGGAATGACATTTATAATAAAGCTTCTAAGAGCAAGTGATTCTCCATGACTAGTGGTTAGATTGTTGTTTAATATCAGCCACTGCCTCGTTCAGCTTTGTTCGCAAAAGGTAAGCTCAATTGAAAAGGACATATATTAGATACACTTTAGGTGGTAGTGAAATCAATTAGGTTACACACAGGAAAGGATTTATTCAGTGTTCATCAATGGCACTTGGACCTTAAACCTCCTCCTATAAGTCTATAACCAATTAATCAACCGCTCCAATAATCACTCTAGGAATCTCTCAGTCCCTAATCCCTATCTATTTTGTTTCCCTTTTCTGTCTAAATACAACAATACAACATCAGTATGATACATTGATACAACCATGAAAACTGGCCAAACAATCCAACACCAACAAAACCAATACATCACTCTTCATTGTCCACTAATTTAATCACATATAATTTAACACAATACCATTATCCCAGAAATTAAACATGGCACCACTACAAAGCAAAGAAATTAGCCATATATGATACATGTAACATGAACCTCAGCCAATCAAACAGAACTCCAGAAATTGGAAATATAAACCAAACCCTTAAAATTTACAGCTTTGAAACCAATATACTAAAAATTGACCATCATCACATTTCAACTTTAAAAAAAATCCAGAGATAGAGATGGACCTGAAGTTGAGGAATTGACCAGCGAGAAAGAGAGGCCAAAAATAGAAAGGGGGCCAGGAAAGAGATGAGACAGAGTAAAGAGAGAGAAATTGAACGAGCTTCAGAAAATGTGAGACAAAAGCCATTATCTTTGAAGGATCATTGTGTTTTCCGCAGAGATTCACCCATTTCTGAGGTTGATTCCATAACCAATAGTAGAATGGAAATGGCACCATCACTCCTATTCCTGCCAATATTCCCATCTGTTGATTCTTCTTTTTTTTCCCAGAATTGTTTGCAATCGATCAATCTAATCTAAGACTTCTCTTTCTAATTCTGGGTATATTTGCAGATATATTTTAATCATTCAAGTATTTAGATATGGACATCCAGGACTCCGGACTCTTGGCCCAATGTTGTTTTTGGCCTGCTGTTTCATGTTTGTGTATCTATAACTCTATATGACTCAAAGTCCTAACAAAAAAAAGACTCAAAGTTTTATGTCACAAAATTTAATTTTCTGAAAATTTAGCTCTTGTTATATTTTTTTAACGATTAATATATAATATTCTATTATTTTTTATATAATACAAAGTATTTATGACTATTTAATGAAAATTTGCCAAAATAGTCAATCTCCGAATGGACATTTTTGAGAATACTGGGCCATAACAGGCCTACAGGGACCATGAGTTTCACACCCAAACAGTTGCTCATATTTTCCTATAATACTATTGACATTCCTACAAATAATGGTTTGTCACCTCACTTTTCAGGAATCGAAAAATAAACTCTCTCTCTACTCATAAAAGAGGACTTGAGCATCATAGATGATCTTACCTGAATTAATCGAGGATGCTCAAGTAGGGTATGCAAGATAAATATCCTAAATGATCATGAAGTTGTAATAAGCGCGCATTTGACAATGATGTGTAACTATTGATGTCGAAATGAGAACGGTTGCAATATAAGTAATCTTTTGTAACTTTAATAAAGTCGAAGATTAATCTAAAGAAATGAATGTTTAAACCCACAACCACAAGTATGAATGTATGAGTGTAGTATGTAATATTGTATGATCTATTGATGTGCCAAGTTCATATTGTACTAATCTCTTTTTTGTGAAATCTTTCTAGTAATCAACTTGCACTTGTACTTTGTCGTATCTTCCTATCTACTACTTCGAATCTTCGATACCAATAAATATAATTATTCATATTCACTCATTCATCTCATTTACACATGTACTATATATATGACATAAACATTTGTGCAAAAATCAAAATCATAAAATTGGTAGATATGTAGTAATAAAGTTCCTATATGAAGAATCGTCTTTATAAACTAGCAAAAAGGAGAAAATCTGAAGTGGGGCATAAATGTGCACTAGTCCATGGTGATTGAAGGATAAAATAGCAACTGACAATGGTGAGACAAAGTATGTAACATCAATTTCATCAAACATTATTACTGATCTCATCGACTATGATTCTTAACGCAGTCGTTCACTCATTTGTGATTTGTGGCCGAACTCACTTCACTAATTCATACACTAATACACCAAAGATGATCCTGGACCGGCCCGACATGACACGAAAAAATCCCAATCCCGCACAGGCACGAAATAAGCACGGCCCGACATAAGCACGAAGTTGTGGGCCGGGTTTGGTCTGGTCTTTTTTGGAAAAGAGACGACAAGGTACGACACGACTCGACACGACAAAATATGCTAAATTTAATAAATTAGGCTTAGGCACGACGGCCCGACCCGACACAAAAACCTGTGAGCCTAGGCCCTGTTTAGAACTTTTTGACACGGCCACCCGATACAGCGCGGACTTGTCGTGGGCCGACCCGTTTAGGCCCATGGCCCAGCCGGGCCACAACCATCTTTAAGTACACTACTCACTTCTTAATTCTTATAATCTCTTTTTAAAATATTTTATTTTATTTAATTTATCACGTTGTCTTGATAATTGTGTATGATTGATGTGTCTTCAACCTTCTACGGCCCACAACATACAACCTTGATCAATCATCATGTACGGCTTTCAACATCTCTAAACAAGTGGCCGTATTGGCATTTCCCATGTACCTTCCAAGTTTAAATATCTACAATAATACCACAAATGATCCTCCAAGTAATATCGCAATATTATTTTAAAATTAATAATTCTTTTGCATGAGCACCCGTTATACCATAAATTTATTATATATTGGAGAAAATTTTACCTAATTTTTGATAACTTTTATCATACGTTTATTACCTTTTTTAGTATGAAGTACTTTTTTTATGTATAAAATTTTTAAAGAGTTATATACGTAGTAGTTACTTATACTTTGAGTAATTCTAGAGGGATACTCTTCATTAAAAAAAATTATCACTAAAAATAAATAACTTTTTCATTATATCGGAATAACTTTTAAAGATTGTAAGATAACTTAACATCCGCCTTACTATATTTATTATACACTAAATGTAATTAAGAGTTTGATATAGTTATCCGATATTGTACTTTCCATTTTGTAAGTGGCAAAAATAGTATTTCGTTGTAGTGTAATTGGATATGAAAAATCTTACAACCTTTTTAGAATGGGACTACTTTTGATAGAGATAGGCGGAAAGATATAGCAAAAAAGAGTTAGAAATAATTGAGAGCCGTGAAAACTTGTAGGCTAATCACTAATTTTATTTTATTTTTGGTGTTAGCATCCGGTTCACCCTTAGGGCTAATCCGGATTCGGGTCGAGTTCTGGGTGGTTAGGTTTCATTCCCCTCCCAATTATTGTTGCGGGGGATCAAACACGGGTTCTTCCTACCAAGTTCAGCCCCAATCAACACTGAACCAACAAATAATTGGTAGGCTAATCACTAATGATACCTCGTTATTAACTCGATCGTTACCTCCCAATTATAACAAAATCTTTATTTAATTCGTAACATCGTTATTATATTTAAAGATATACTTATTTATCGATTATCTTTATCACTTGAGTCCAAATTAGCATAATCATTTATCAATATACCTAAAATAGAGTGGGCTCTACTCCATCACAATACCAATTAAGGACAAAACTAAAGTACATTCCATTCACTCAAGACTCAATAGTGTGGATTTGCAATGGTTTCGATTAATCATCATACTATTTATTTATTTTTTAAACAAAACTTTGTGTAGAGAAAGTTACAAAGAATAAATTATGTAAGTAATTCCTCAACGATTAAGCATCAATATAATACTATGTGTTGGGGTGTTAAAATGGGCCCACCATTTTAACCTAAAAGCCAATAAAATCCACTCAAGCCCAATATCCCTTACAAGGCCTCAAAGGCCCAACAAAGGCACTATATATACCCCTCAAAGGGCAAGGTAAAGGGGCCATTCTCTAACCCTAGAGAAGCTACCCTACTCTCTCTCCCCTAAACACCTCATTTTATACATCAATTGTACTGACTTGAGCGTCGGAGGCTCCGCCTCGGGGACCCCCCCTTGGCCCGGAGTTCATCTTGCAGGCACCGTACGTGATCGGAACTCAAGACATCAAGGACGCTCCTTCCATCGTTTCAACCCCGGAACACTATGTTTCTACTTTTCTGTAGAAATAGTAAAAAATTATGTAGACGGAATTCAATTCTAAATTATACGAAGTATATTAATAATACCCGTAAAAAGTAGGTAGATCACAAACCTTATATTAGTATGTTAGATTGTTGGAGTATCTTTTTTAAATGTAAGGACCATTTTCCTTTACACACATGAGATCGAATTCCCAAGGATTGGCTCTTTTCATAAGTGTATATAATGGGTGCTTAATTAAAGTTGTGGTTATGTTGGAGGGGTTAATTATGGTGGGATAATTACATCACATGACAATATAATCTTTGGTGCATGTTAATGAATTAAATAAAAACATTTGGTGGCATCATTCGATTCAAGTGCACCAATTATTTGACATAACAATGCATTTTTACTTTTTATTCATAACCGCTCCTTTAGCATTTATAATGCAGACAACCAGCCGCCTCTCATTTTTTTATTTTAATATTTTTATGATTATTTTTAAGATCATAATTTAGTAAAAAAATCATATTTTTAAATGAAAATTAGAAAGTATATTTACATAATTAAAAAAAATGTGATATGGCCACAAAGTACAACGTACGTGGATACCAAATTGCATGCGCACTCTTTAATTTATTTTGGCCAATGTTTTATTTGATGGGATTTTTACATCTTCATTCGATTTACTTTTGAAACCCCGATTAAATTTCACACACACCCTACTGAATTAACACGTTCACAGGTTAACTAGTCTAATTATACAAATCTATATTTGAGTCGGCTCGACCATATGACCTTTAAATTAGAAGGTGAGTTTTTCACCATTAACTTGTGTTGATAACGATGATATAAATATAATACTTTGTATATAGTAGCCAGTGGCGTATCCAGGATTTTAAAACAGGGTAAACACTTTTAAAAGAAATAAAAACTACAATTTTTTTTTAAAAAAAAGATACAATGAAAATAACAATTCAATTTGCGGAGTACTAATCACAATGTTTACATAAAATTTACAGATTTCACCGTTCACTCTTATTTTATAAATTCTAAGATTTTAAATATTATACAAGATAAATGTATACGGAGTATTCCGTGTTATATAAGCAAATAACAACAAAAGTTTAAAAATATACGAAGTAGAAATTAAAATCAGATGAGAATATGACGTATCATCCCCGAAAAAAGGAAAAAATTGGAATTTTAAATACTTGGCAAACTAAAATAAGGTTTATATATTTAATATGCAACATAGAAACATACAGGCAAGATGCTAGAGTGGTTAGTAAGGGTTCGACTCCTAGATTTAACAAATTTTTGTCTTTTTTTTTAAAACTCAGCCTATTAAAATGATTTTTCGATTAAAAAATTGGGTAGACATTGTCTACCCAGTTTACACTATGCATCCGCCCGAATGTCTACCCAGTTTACACTATGCATCCGCCCCTGATAGTAGCCCTTACAAAAAGTAATCCGTATGATTAATTAAGTCCATATACGTACCTAACTATATACTATATGCCTATGTGATCTTAGAGGTTATAGTGTACATTGGAGATATGCATGGCATTTGGCTAATAATTGGCTGTATAGCTTAAGTCGCTAGGATGGTCCAACATTCCCCATTTTGTATAATTAATCTTCCGTATCCTTTCTTTTTGTTAGTATCAATCTCCTTGTGTTTGTTAATTACCCAAGAAATATTATCGATGCTTAACTATTATACCTTTAATTAATTATGTTACCATGCATCTTAAAACAATAAATTAAAATACCAATTAAAATGATACCACCTCCGTTTATAAAAACCTTTATGGTTAATGTTTGCATGATAAAAGTAGAAAAGTTGGTTGAATATAATAAAATATGGACAAAGTAAGAGAAATGTGTAAAAGGTGGATGGGTGTAGGAAAAAAAAAACAAAAGGTCTTGCATGCACAAGGTGTACAATAAATTTATTGTGCACCAATATAACTTTTACCTAATTTTCTTTAACTTTTACTCATTTTTCTCTAACTTTTATATTATTAAAAAGAAGTTAATAAATAAACGTTTTAAAGTGTTAAATGATTAATTTTATACATTATTAGTGATTTTGAAGAAATGTTTTTTATTAGAATGAAATTTTTTATTAATAAAACGGATTTTTCATGAAATACCCCCGAATTATGGCGTAATTCACCAAATGCCCCTCGACTTTCAGAAATTCACCAAATGCCCCTCACAAATGACTTAATACCCAAAATACCCTTACTAATGACGCGCCGTTAGTCCTCCGTTAGCCTAATTTTTAAATTCACCAAATACCCCTATTTTATTACTTATTTCATATAATACCCCTATTCTGAAACTTAATTCACCAAATACACATAACTTAAAATTACCCATTTTGATGCTCAGCGGCTAGTTTTTATGTTTGAAAATTAGCCGTTGCTTATTGTTTGCTTATAAAAACCCCTTTTCTGACTATTTATTGTAGTTTTTCTATTGTTTTGTTAATTTCATATCATTTTTGTCATGAGTTTTCTTTCAAAATCATCATCCACACCCATGAATCCACATATGTAAGAGTCCCAAACAATTTCTAATATTATGGGAGGAAATTTCCATCTGAGGCTCCGATACAACACTCAGTAAGTTTCAATTATGATCCAATAAGTTCAGGCCTCATCCAGTAAAGACAATGCACTTTAGCTGAGCAAAAGGCCAAAAAACCCCATTTTCAAAGGGATCTTATGTAAGTGAAGCTGAAGTAATCAATCTAAAGCTAACACCTTAATTTTCTTATTGTCCGAATGGTAAAGAAACTAAGAAATCAAGTTCAATAACACATACATTTTTATCACAACCTCGATTTCAACTTGGATTCATGATGTGAAAATCTTGAGTTTGGAGGCAAATCTTTGTGCCAAGATTCATGTTTTTTCACTGGTTCATGAGCTTTGGAACATACCTTAGTTTCATTTTTTTTTCTTGTTCCCTCAAATCCAAAAATAGACATTTGTCCATAAATCTGACCATGTCAATAGGACCTAGCTCAAAAGAAAAGTGGGAAAACCTTTATGCCTCGACTGTAAGGTTGAGAGAAAGTTAGGAGATTGAAGAAAGATGTTTGGAGGCAGTAGAGACAGGAGACAAAAGGGAGTTAACGTTAAATATGTGGCATGGAAGCAATAGAAGCCGAGGTAGCTGGAACATATGCGTTAGAATAAAATTAATAAGAGCTTTATTTTTAATCTGTTTGCATATGTTAAAGATATTTCCCATATTGAAAAAGGAATACCTTCCGATTGCGTGGTAAATATAATTAATTGGTCACATAAAGAATAAGGTACAAAAGAAGTAGCTATTTTCTTGAAGAGTTGCGACGTTTTGAGGTGTTTTTAGGAGTGTTTTCTGTTTTAGTGTTGTACCGGAGCTTCAGATTGAGTGTTGTATCAGATATTCGGATGTCAAATTTTCTCCCATGATAACAAAATTTATTTGGGACTCTTACATATGTGGACTCATTGGTGTGGATGATGATTTTGAAAGAAAACTCATGACAAAAATGATATGAAATTAACAAAATAATAGGAAAACTACAATAAACCGTCAGAAAAAGAGTATTTATAAGCAAACAATAAGCAACGGCTAATTTTCAAACACAAAAACTAGTCGTTGAGCATCAAAATGAGTAATTTTAAGTTATTGGTATTTGGTGAATTAAGTTTCTGAATAAGGGTATTTGGTGAAATAAGTATTAAAATAGGGGTATTTGGTGAATTTGAAAATTAGGTTAACGGAGGACTAACGGCGCATTATTAGTAAGGGTATTTTGGGTATTAAGTCATTTGTGAGGGGCATTTGGTGAATTTCTGAAAGTCGAGGGGCATTTGGTGAATTACGCCAAAATTCGGGGGTATTTCATGAAAAATCCGTTAATAAAAAGTAGATAACTTTTATATGTATAAGGATAACTTTTAAGCATTTTACGTCAACTTTAACTTTGGTGTACAATATTTATCGTACACCCCATGTAAATAAGAATTTGTGAAAAAAAAAATGAAGAAAGTAAGAGAAAGAGTAGAAAATTGTAAATATTGTGAGGGTAAGAAGGATGTACTACCTCTGTTTCTGAAAGTTCTTTACGCTTTGGAATATGTGCCCAACGTATGAAAACTTTGACCGTAAATTCTCAATATAATATACATCAAAACGTTACATATATGATTTTGTTAGATTAGTTTCGTTATGTATTTTCAGAATATCAACATTTTATAATTTTTCCACATACGAAATTAGATATATTAGTAGTTAAATATTGTATTAGAGTCTGTGCAAATAGTGAATGTAAAAAACTTTCTGAAACGGAGGTAGTATAAGGTAGTAATTTTTTATGTCCAAAAATAGAATAAAGCAAAATGTAAAATAAATTATGAAACAGACTAAAACAGAAAGTGTAAAGATCGATCATTTTAAAAGGGAATTAGTATGATAGAGTCCAAATAAGCCGTCGCGGGGGAGTTAATTTACTTAATTAGCTGAGTTAATTACTAGAAATTAATTAATTGGCTGCGCAAAAGCCAAAGGCCACATGAGAAAAGCAAAAGGGTTAGGGAATTAATTTAAAGTTAAGACAAGACGACAATAATTGAGACCATATCTTATCAATCATTTTCAAATTTAAGGAGAAAGCTAAGTATAATTAATATCACATCATGTTGCATTCTTGCTCCTCGATTCTTAAATCCTTGTATTCTATCCATGTCGGCCTTGTTTGCTATTCGGTCTATACCTATTCTTACATTTGATTGACTACTTTGGACTAACCCAACTATATTGCTTCTTCCATTTTGTACTATTTTGTTTTACTGTCTATAGTATGTTTTATTAAATTAATGACCTTTATTGAATTGACAATATACTAATGTAATTTAAGAGGGTTTTCTCATGCTACTTTTGTTAGAGAGCCTGATTAATTTGGTTTTTTTTTATTAGTTAAAAAAAATAAAAAAAAATAAACTACTAGTAGTACTTCATCATCCGTATTAAGAAATGACAAATAAATTAAAGAAACGATATATATGTAGAAGGAAAAATCAAAAGCCAACATTCAAATGATAGTAATTAAAGACTTGATTTTTATTGTTTGGTGTATTAGTAAATGGAAAGCCATTTACTAATTAAAAACCATTCGTAATAACCAGCTTTTTTAATGTTTGAGTATCGAAGAGTCAAATGTCAATAAGAAAGCCGAAAGTCATTTACCATGCCAACGTCAAATAAAATGACAATTAAAAATAGGGGAAGTGAAAATTCATGGGAATTTATAGATAGTGTAGTTGTTTGGTTGACATAAAAAAGTAAAAATGGAGGAAGTTGGAATTCATGGGAAGTTGGAATTCCTACAAAACATGGGAAGTTAATTACAGTACCTAGCTCCCTTGGTCAATCAAAATTCATGGGAATTTCTAGTTCCCATGTTGTCAACCAAACAAATTAAGAAAATTCCCTTAGGGAAGTAATTTCCCTTGAATTACAACTTCCTATAGAAAATAAATTCCTATGTCAACCAAACAAGCCCTAAGTCTTAACAGTTAAAAAAAAAGAAGTTAGTCCGTATAAAAATGCATGATTAGAAGCTTAGCACAATACTTCCTCCGTCTTTTAATACTCGCAACGTTTGTTAGTTTCACGCATGCCAATGCACAACTTTGATCATTTATATCTTAAATTCTCTTTATGCAAAAATTATAAAAAGTTGATATTTTGAAAATACACATTGAGATGAATCTAACAAGATCCCACATAACTATGTTTTATCTTATATAAAAAATACTACGAATAGTCAAAGTAGATTATATGAATAGTGGCAAAAGTCCAAACGTTGCGAATATTAAAAGACGGACGAAGTATATATTTGGGGCCTCCAACCAAAAAAAAAAAAAAAAAAAAGGTCCCATTAGCATTAGCATAAGTAAACGAGAGTTGTGATTAAAATAATGTATAGTCCATATCATGCAGTGATACCCCTCTTGTCCCTCCAAAATTGTATACTTCTATAAAGGAGTTGAGATTTTGCACAAATGTCACCACCACACAAGTTCATGTTCATCACTTGATATCTATTCATTCTTCATATATCTTTTTGAGTCATCTTTTTGAGTCGGAAAAAGAAAAGATGTCACTAAAAATAAAAATAGTAGGAGTAGGTGATGAAGAGTTAACAAGAAAGATTGATATTGTTAATATTAGAGAGTATATTGAGGAGAGAGATAGTGAAGAAGTGGAGGAAATGGAGAGACAATGTGAGTTTGGGCAGCAACAACATAGCCATGGCCATGGCCATGCCCAGCCTTCCCTCATCACTCACCTCTTGGGTGACCCTTTTGCTAGAATTCGCCATTTTCCTACTCGCATCATGATGGTACGTATTTACCTACACAATACATGCATAATGTACGTTTTCTCACTTAAATATCATTTTTAAACGGAGATATATATAGGCCCTGTTCGGCAAAAGTAGCGGTAGCGGGTAGCGGTTCAGTAGCGGGTAACGGTTGGAGTAGCGGGTAACGGTTAGCTGTCAAAGGTAGCGGGTAACTGATATGAGTGTTCGGTAAAAGTAGCGGTTGATATTATAAAATAAAATAAAAGGTGAAATATTATTTAAAACTTTATTACTTTATTATAAATTTGTCAAACGCTACCCGCTACCTTAAACGCTACTAATTTTAACGTTTGATAAAAGCTACTCAACCGCTACCTCTACCGCTAACCGCTACCTAAATCGCTACCTCGCCAAACACTTATAAATTTTACAAGTAGCGTCTTGACTCGGTCAAAACGCTACCCGCTACCTCAAAAGCTACCGCCGAACACGCCCATAGTACGTACATGCAATTATAGTAATAATATGAGTCGATGACCCTGAGGCTTTTTAAAGGGGTCCCGCCTCGGCCTATATTGTAGTAATAATATGAGTCGGTAAGAGTACATAGTGTCTAATAATATTAATTGTGGGGTTTAATTTGTTGTTGATATGATGAAGTGCAGGTTGCTGAAAGTGGTGGAGAAATAGTAGGGGTGATAAGAGGAGGCATAAAAACTGTCAGTAAGGGAAACAAGGTTGGAAATGATCTACCTGTTTATGTAAACCTTGCTTACATTTTGGGCTTACGAGTCTCTCCCATCCACAGGTAATTCATTTATTTTTATTTATTTATTACCTACTACATATCTTCAAATCTTATACTCCCTCCGTCTCTTTTTGTTTTTTACGTATTCTATTTTGGGCGTTTCATTTTGTTCTTTACATTTCTTTTTATATTGTCACATAATGTATTAATATTTTATCAAAATTTGTGCCCAAATATTATTTTAACCAATTAAATCCATTGGACATTAAATATTTCTCATTTTTCCAATGTCAGATTTTTGATAAAAGTGAAAACATTATAAATAAACGTAATTTTTCTTGTTTAAATAAAAAAGTAGATGAATCTCAATACACATTAAATAGTCGTTAAATCGCGTGAAAAACATCAAATATAAAAAACAAAAAGAGACGGAGGGAGTACTTCTTATTGCACTATGTATGATCTTATATCTAGTGTATATAACCGTTATATCTAGTGTATACAAAGTGTGTGCATGACCCCGTACGTTGATAATATTTCAACCCAACTATTTATTTTATTTTTAATTTGTTTCTTTTCTTTCAGTGTAATATCAACCATTTCATACTCCATCCCTCTCTTAATATTCGACCTGTTTTGACTTTTTGCACTATTCACATAATTCACTTTGACCCTATTTTATTTTTATTATATGAAAACAAATGTTAGTATATAGTATATTATTGGCTTAATATATATTTTCAAATATTAATATTTTTATAAGTTTTTATAATATGTAGTTAAAGAAATTGGTGGTCCAAGTTGTGCATTGACAATCGTATCCGGTCAAAACAAGTCGAGTATTAAGGGACGAAGGGAGTAATACTTAGTACTATATCTAGGCTATCATGTAAATATGTCATGTAAAGATGTGGGGTGCATTTTTTACCATTTCAATACTCTCTACTCTCTGTGTATAAGTGAGTGAGTTGGTTAAAGTTCAAAAGTAAAAATGCTTATTCTCAAGGCTTGGACCATATATTACTAGTATTGCATGCACGCGATGCGTGCGGTATTTAAAAATTAAAAAAATTTGTACTCCAATAGTGTTATATTACATTTAATCACCTAAAAAAATGTTCATAAAGTTCATATATAACAAACTTTGACATGTCTCTATTAAAAATCTCTATTAAATACGGAAAAATGGGAGATTTTTTGCAGTCAAATCAGGTTTATAAGTGAAAAAAACTGAAAACTGTATAGGGTATTTTAGTCTTTTAAGCTGGAGACACCAAAAGCGTGATTACGATATTAACCCTCTCGTTTTCCCTTATGTAATAGAGATATATATGATACTCGATCGATCGTATCATGGAGATCATAACTCCTATCCCATCATTCGATACATATCATAACATGGAGATCGATATATTCACTTAAAACTTCAAATCAATTTCGTTTTCTATACAGAATACTTAATTAAATTACTGTTCGTGGATTCATTTGGAGTCAACCCATGTCTGATCTAGAGTCCTAGAGATCGATATTCTTATTCTTAATTACAAAAGTGATCCATAATCTTCATTTAATTTTATCATCTTAGAAATTGAAATTAACTTTATGGTTATCTTTGTGGTCAAGTTTATAATTATTCTTATAAAAGTGATCTTTTATATAAAAATGGAACCACTTTCTAAAGCAATAGATGCAGTATCTTGAGATTGTTTAATCATGTGTGATTACTATGCCTATCATATCATCACTCGTCACAGCATAGATTCTCAATCTAACCGCCGATCGATATAATCAAGAAATCATTCAACCTACCTAGAATGTGAATGTCTCTCTTTTTTTATTTCCTCTAGTATTCCACATATCTTTTTTTAAAATCATGCATCAAGCATATAAGCATCCTCTTAACACATATTCCATACTTTATTATTATTCACTTAACCTATTTTAATTACGTACATACTATCTCCGTTTCAAAAAGATCTTTACAGTTACTATTTGCACAGACTCCAATGCAATATTTAACTACTAATATATCCAATTTCGTATGTGAAAAAATTATAAAAATTTGATATTATGAAAATACATCCCGAGACCAATCTAACAATATCTTACGTGTAACGTTTTAATGTATATAATGGTGAGAATTTACAGTCAAAGTTTTTATACTTTTGACACATTTTCCAAAGTGTAAAGAACTTTATGAAACAGAGGTAGTACAACACTACTTCTTCGATTGATGTGACGCCTAGCTAGCCCCATGCCCGGATTTGAATGATGACTCATTTGTTTCGGAATTTTAAATTTCAGTTCAGTTCACGCAACATTGATTTTATGTGTCTTTATTAAAATTGACCTTGACTTTATTTGGAACAGGCAAAAAGGTATTGCTACAAAGTTGATTAAGAAGTTGGAGGAATGGTGCAAAGGAAAAGGAGCTGAATACGTATACATGATGACTGATTGTGCTAATGAAGCTTCAATCAAGTTATTCACTTACAAATTTAACTACACTAAATTTTGTTCCCCAACAGTATTGGTGCAACCAGTACATGCTCATCGGAAACCGGTTAACTCCGGCACTGCAATCGTCCGAATCCCACGACTATTAGCCGAGTCTTTATACAGAAGAATCTTCGCCAAGTCGGAGCTCTTCCCAAAGGACATAGACTCAATATTATCAAGCAAACTTCACTTAGGAACCTTCTTAGGCATGCCCAAAAAGTACTTACAAAAATGGGATCCTCAAAAGAAGCTTCTTCCACCTTGCTTTGCTATAATGAGTGTGTGGAACACTAAAGAAGTATACCAATTACAACTAAAAGGTGTGTCTAAGTTAACAAAGGCTTGTTGTTTAGGGAGTAGAGTTTTGGATGCACATATGCCTTGGCTAAAGGTGCCTTCTATACCAAACATGTTTAAGCCTTTTGGGTTCTATTTCTTGTATGGCCTTCATATGGAAGGGAAAGGGTCATTAGGGTTGATGAAGAGTCTATGTAACTTTGCACATAACATGGCTAGGGATGACGTGGCGTGTGCGGCCGTGGTGGCTGAGGTGGCACAATGGGACCCAGTGAGTGAGGCTATCCCACATTGGAAGAGGTTCTCATGGAGTGAAGACTTGTGGTGTATGAAGAAGCTTATTAAGAAGGTCCCAGAGAAACAAGGGGGTGATGTTGATGTTGATGTTGATGTTGATGTTGATGATTCTAAACCGTTGGATTGGGTTACTTCTGCATCATCTTCATCAATGCTCTTCGTTGATCCAAGAGATTTTTGATTGCTTACAAACCCCACCCCCACCCCCACCCTTAAAAGAAAAAGCTCTCCCCTTTTTTGGGTAGTTAAGCAAAGTGTGAATGTAAATAGTGCTTATCTTATGGTATTGCACAAATTGTCGGGTTCCCAAACTGTCGTGTTCTGATCATACTACCTCCGTTTCAAAATGATCTTTACGGTTACTATTTACACAAATATTAAGAAAAAGTGTGTATAAAGGTGGTTGGATATACTCCGTAATAAAATATGGATAAAGTATGGTAGATGGGTAAAAATGTGTGGTGGGTGTAATAAAATAAATGATTAAAGAGAAAGTAAGTGGAATGTTGTAAATGTTGTGAGGCAACGGGAGTAAGATAGTAAATTTTTATGTCCAAAAATAGAATAACGCAAAGTGTAAAGAACATTATAAAACAGACTAAAACGAAAAGTGTAAATCATGTTGAAACGGAAGTAGCATTCAAATACTCCGTATTTTCAGTAGTATAAAACCTACCATCAAAGATATTAAGGTAAATACCATCATATCGAAGGTAAATAGCAAATTGTTGTATATAAGACGATCATACATAACATGCCATATAAATTAGATAATTTTCTTGAGACATTAATACAAATTTAGGATGAAAAATATAAAGAGGTGGACAAGTATTACCATGAAACTTCCTTGCATATAAACATGTGAATTGAAGAAGTTGGCATGGTTGCTCATAAATTAATAATTACATATAGGTAAATTTGTAATGTGTAGGCTATACAACGTACACAAGTCAGGATATCACATTGTCAAGCGATTTCAAATTTCTTGTTACACTTTCCAGGCTGATGCATAAAATAAGAGAACTCACACTTGACATAAAATACAAGGAAGAAAACAGATTATTTCTACATTTTTAACCATCCGAAATCCAGTTGAGCGACTGGAAATCAAATCAAAACTGATACTTCTTCATCAACAATGAATATGATGCGCGGAAAACCTATGCATTCATTTCAT
Organism: Spinacia oleracea; assembly: GCF_020520425.1. Taxonomy (NCBI): domain Eukaryota; kingdom Viridiplantae; phylum Streptophyta; class Magnoliopsida; order Caryophyllales; family Amaranthaceae; genus Spinacia; species Spinacia oleracea. Next base: position 184,921,016 of record NC_079490.1, read on the forward strand.
GTCATCCATTATATTACAGATGAAAAGCACTGTTGATTGATATTTGTCAAGTTCTCCAGTCAGAAGAAGCCTCTAAGTCTGTGTCAGCTTCCCACCAGGTGGAAGTCTGGAAACATTTTAATTATTTATCATCAAGTAAGAACATGATAATTTATTTAATTTTCAGCTACTTTTTTCATCAGAAAAGACAGACTTAGAGAATAAATTTGAGTCTTGGTTTTAGTGAAAAAGGTTGATGAACATAAGCAAAACGAGGACAAACCTTATATCCTCTACGGAGAAATTCCAAGGAGCTGCCTTGTTCCTCTTGCAGCCCGAGAACCCTCAGTAGTTCTTCCTTTGTCTGAAGCAGTTTAATGTAAATCTCATCTCATTTATGTGACAAATCCATCAATAGTAAATGAAAAATAAAAGGCTAATCAGCAAGAATTGCTTGCTTTTTTTTTTGATAGTAAAGTAATTCATTAATAAAAAGTCATACGACATTTACAAAAGAAATTTGAATCTAACAAATTGCTTACTTCACCAAGTGTGAAACGGGTAGCACTTTCTGCCACACAAGCATAAGAACCATCAGCTTGCCTAAGCATCACCTGCCAAGGCCCTGTAATAAGGCATATATGAATCCTGTTATCTAGCCATTAACTAATTAAACACGCGATAGTTAAAGAGAAACAGATGTTAGTTATTCCTGTCATACAAGTAAAACAATAATGTAGTCACCAATATAGTTTATACTTACCAGGATATTGACGAAACAGAGCTCCACTATAATTCACGATAAAAGGTGCCACAGGCACTGTCTTTCATGCATCAAGAAAAAGAATATAAAAAAATATGGTTAACCAAAGATTAAAAAAAAAAAGGAGGTTAATGTATCCAACTTATGGAAAATCAGTAAGAGAATTACCTTGGAATAATCTCTTGTTCGAATATAGAAGACAGGAATGAACTGAGAAAGAAATCGGTAATGGATATCCTTAGGTGGGAAGCCTAGAAGACCCAGGTCAGCACTGTAAAAAGCATATGCTCTTTGTGTTAATAAAGTAAACTAATGTAACTTCATTGGAAATTGAAATCCATAAACAACTAATTCAAGCAAGACCAAACTTATACCGCAGTGTCTCAAGCTCGAGATTAAATAGGAGAGTGGGAGTTGAAGAAGCAAATGTCTCCTGCATATTTCACACAAAATTAGATAAATTCTTAATGCCTAAAAGTGGGAAAAATATTAGCATATGCGGAAGGCAATATTACAAAGTTCAGACACCGTACCACATACTTCTCTATCAGAGAGAGATCTCGTGTGCTGCAGTTAAGAAATATGTAAAGTGAAGGTGGAACATCAGATTTCCAACGATCTGCATATAGACAAAGAGAAAAATATTCTCAACTATTTAATTGTATAGAACCAGAAAACAGATGAAAGTGCAGATCAGACGGAAGCTTTAACATGCTTCCAGCTTCAACATGCTTCCAGCTTCAACATGATTTTCCAGCTTCAAGTTGCATACTTACCCTTAAGAAAGTAAATTATAACAGCCATACAGCGGTCAAAAACTTCAATTTGAACACTTTATAAGCTTAGATGAGAAACAGGCCAGCTCACAAACACAGAACCCAAAATTAAAGAAAGAAAAGTTTATTACGGTCCATATGTCTTCTATTATTCGATCACTATACTCCAAAAGGATCTCACATTTCCTAACTAGTAGCTACTAATTTCATCACATCCCAAGTGCCATCCTTCCTCAAATACCTTTTAAAATATGTGTGCTGCTTAGCATGGCCATTCTCATTCAGATTGGAGAGAGCTTTTGTGCACAAAGAGGTACCATGCTGTTGTGACAACGGTCATTTCAGCACCTGCCTATATTTCCGTCAGGCAAGAAGAAAGACGGCTAACATTTTCTAGTTAGGCAAGAAAAATGGCAACAACTTCATGATTAAAACTCAAAACAGCTAAAGAAAGGCTGCACCAAAGAAAATGCCTATACCACATGAAGAAAGCTATGGAATGATTATTCCTAAATGAAGCCTTTTTATAAGATTATTTCGCTTGCTTTCCTGCCCTCCTCCAAAACCTACACTAAATATCTCCAATGAAATTTAAGCAAAAGTTGGAAAGCAGAATGTCATCAAATATCCACTTCACAGTTCAAAACAGAAAAGGTTAATCAAATATAGGTCCACTTCACAGTTCAAAACAGGCAAGGTTCGTCATATGTAGGTCCAAAACAGACATAATATCTCGAATAGCTTTAGAGTATAGATAATCACCAGTTCGCTGTTGGCCGTTTTCTAATAAACTTATCCCCTCCTTGAGATATGTAAAGCACATAAAAAAAACATTTCACATAAAAAGAACAGAGCTGTTATTCGCAGATTACAAAACTTGAGCACTTACGGCTTACCTTCATTCTCGTCTTCAAAATCAAAATCTAATGTGTCTCTTATAGAATTGAAGAAATTAGAAACAGCATCGCCAGGCACATCATCCAGGGAGCCTATAGTAATACCATCTATCTAAAATGAGGAAAAAACATAATTCAGATCATAGAATTCAGCACCCAGAATGTCAGCATTAAGCTTCTAGTTAAGTTCAGATCCCAGTAAGGCAGTAATACATTAAAGAGCAAGTAAAAATATGTTAAATTGTAAAAACAAGAAAATCTCTGAGAAGTTAACTATAGAAAAGCAGTTAATCATCCCACTAGTATCACGATATTTACCTAACACTACAAGAAGGAAAAAAACAAAGAGAAAGAGTGCAATGCAAGATAACACCAAGTCCATAATAGATTTTGTTACCGAATCAAGTGCGGTCTTGAAAAACTCAGTGGCCCTGCGCTTTTCAGGCTTGTCAGGGAACACCTGATATCCCAGTAAAGAAGAAATCAATTTATGTCTCCACACATTTAGGCCAAGAGATAAACAGTATGTGCACATGCCACCTTACCATGCATGATCTGAATTGCGTTTTCTCTTGAAGTTTCCTCACAACGGTCAAAGCTAGCTGAATATTTGCATCAGTGAAGTCATCTGATGATCCCTTCACAATTTGAGAAAATCACGTGTCTGTTTTTAATATGTGTGAATCAATAAGTTCATCATAATGAAACTGCCACTGGAAAGCAAAGCATAGGAGCTGAATTTGCCACCAATGTTACCCGAACTCTTAGAAATTGCTGGAATCATTAAATATAGAAACATCCGACATGGATGCAAAGAGCATTTCCATATTTCTCAAGGACAATATACTTGTATCCATGTGAAATGTTAAAAAATCATGCCAGACATAGGTATGGCAAGGCAATTGGAGTTGGAGTAACAGAGGTTGCCATTCATATACCGAAATAAAACTGAAAACTGAGAAGTATAAAAGATTAGCCCAAGAAAACAAAATAAATACCTTGTAAGAAGATATTTCACTGGGTAGAGGCCTGTAGAAACAAAAGGCAAAACTCATGTATTAGGTGGATTGAAAATCATCATCAAAAACTTCAAAAAGGACAACTACACAGGCGAAATCACCCGGGCTTCTGCGAAGGAACACTAATGAATTCTAGTAGCTCATCTAATTTCTTTAGGGCAACCTGCCTCTCCAAATGAAGCAATTGCAAGATTCAACATGTGATCAATCGGAAACATGTAGGTGTGTGTGATCAAATTCTCAATTTCAGCATACAAATAGGTCATAAACTCAGTTAGGGGAGTAGCTATAATAAGCATTCCCCTGTTTAGAATTAAATCATCATATTTACTAGTATCAAACTTACAACCCTAACATATCAAACACCAACCAAGCAACATTTCTCCAAATTTGATTATACGGAGAATAAAAACACCCACAATTTTGTTCATTAATTACCAATCACATTATAAATTACCAGTTTATCTTGAACAATTAGGGCATCCTTGCAACAATATATCACTAAATTTATCAAAATTTACCAACCAAATCACAGAACATGGCAACGAGGAAACCAAAAATTGGCTCAAAAATCAGGAGCTAGAAATTAACAATTAAAGTGTGCAATAAGAAAATAATGTCAAAAAGAAGTTAAGAAAGTTACGGGAAATCGATTTCGAGGCGAGTTTTGCCTTCTTGAAGAGCGACGGAGAGAGAATTAGTGGCATCAGTAACGAGGACTTCATATGATTTGGGCTTGTAAACTGCAACACCAGATTTAGGGGCGGGAGTGGAGGTTGATGGTGTATTTTTGGTGGCGCACTGAATTCTGAGGGGTGTGGAAGGAAAGCAATTGTTGGGTATTTTAGCAATGAAAGGGGGGAGAAAGTGGACAGAGAGACGAGAAGTTGGGTGGAGAGAAGTGGAGGGAGAGGAGAGAGAATGAATTGGGTGGAATGAGAGCGCCATTGATGGAGCTTGCTACTGTAATGCTTTCCTTTGAATGAGGGTGAGAAAGGAAAAAGGAAGATAAGGTGGGAAAAATGGAAAGAAAAGGAGGGATTTTTTATTGAGTGATTAAGGATGCGGATAATTCGGATTATTCTTGCATGTACCTGGTTCAGAATAATGTTAGAGTGTATGCAAAATTAATAGGAGTAATTTTCTTTTGTAACCGTTTTACATACGTAGACCCCAATTTGATACTTCGTATTTTCTTAAAATAATTAGGAACGTAAAAATTTTTGAAACAACCTTATGTAAATTTTTATTTACTGTTTGTGCTATATGGAAAGAGAAAAATTACTGCATTTTCAATAATGGTAATTTTAATGATTTTCGAGTCTTCATTAAGGCTAGTATTGCCAACAAAGAATGGCAGCTTCGAACTGACTGCATCTAGGGATGGCAACGGGTAGGATCTGGATCGGATCCTCTAGGATCCAGATTTGTTTTTTAGGCAAGGATCCAGATCCTACCCGGATCCGCTGGGTAATGAAATTGAGGATCCTGATCCATATCCGAAGGATCCTACGGATCCGGGTCCAAAACAGATCCTAACTTATTTTTACATCAAAGACCCTAATTTTCATTTTAACCTTAAACCATAGTTAAATAAAACTTCAATAACAACGCTATTTGTCCATACAAGAATTCACTAAAATCAATTTTAACAAATCTAACATAAATAATACTTCCTCCGTTCCGGAAATATCGCACCATGGTTGACTTTTATTCATTTAGCCACTAGTTTGACTCTTAATATTTCAAATCGTGTGCAAGTAAAAATTATAAAAAATTAATATTTAGAAAATATATATAGATACGAATCTAACATGACCTCACATGCCTAAAACTTCATTACGTTAAAATCACAAAAAATGGCCAAAGTCGTAGTGTGAATAGTGTAAAAAACAAATGGTGCGATATTCCCGCAACAGAGGAAGTATTAAAAGTTCAACAAACTTTAATAATGCTACAATTCTTAGTCTTTATTTTTATATTTTAACTTTTTTTTATATAAAAACGGGTAAACGGATCCGGATCCGGGTAATGACTTAGGACCCGATCCAGATCCGTTTTTAAAACCAAGGATCCAGATATCCTACCCGGATCCGCCGGGTCCAAAAATTGAGGATCCATATCCGTTTTCCGCTGACAACGGATCTGGATCCACGAATCCGGGGCGGATCCATTATCCACTGCCATCCCTAGTTGCATCAACTTAAGGGTACCCCTTTCACTTCACACACACACACACACACACACACAACAGTTAACCACACTCCTCCTATTCTAGTTCGATGGTATCCTCCTCCGTCGGGTACTTTCAAGCTCAATTATGACAGATCCTGCAAAACTTCATCAGCAGCAGTTGTATTTATTATTCGCGACAACAATGGCGTCTCTATCAGTGCCCACACTTACAATTTCGAAATTACAAAAGCTTTCATGGCAAAAACTTGTGCTCTTTATAAAGGAGTTCAAGAAGCAAAACGCCTCAACATCAAGCATTTAGGAATTGAAGGAGACAATTTGATGGTTATCAATGCAGTAAAAGGAACTTGGAAAATCCCGTGAAAGATCCATTTCATCATTTAAGATATCAAGGATATTCTCACTTTTTTTACAATTGGGACATTAAGCACGCCTACCGAGAAGCTAACCGAGCAGCAGATTGGATCGCAAATGTTGGTCACTTAATTAGAGACATCATGTGTATCGAATCTTGTAATAGTCCCCAGTTACTTTCCACTTTAGACAGTGACTACTTAGGAGTAACCCTCGTGCAGAGGGGCTCCTAATGTACTATTCTTCTTACATTTTCAAAAAAAAAAAGTAGTTGACTACTTTTAGGCATGGTACACAATAAATTTAGTGTGGACCAGGTCAATTTAAGAATTGGATAATCCAATGATGTAACTTACATATCGTAATATGCACTCTTGTACAGTTGTATCATCATAGTATGTGGATATTTCTTGTTTGTGATGATCAATTCACGATGATATTCATTCCTTGATTTATGGAGCTATTTTACATAATCTATAAGATTTTGGCTTAGTGGTAAAGACTGAAGTTATGCGTATGATTACGACTTCGAATTCCACATTTCTCTTTGTAATTTGTAATATAATGCACTCACGCTCATAATTAATTCGCAGTAGAAGATGGAGTCGTCTTGTTATTTTGAAACTCATATGGCATTGTATACATGTGTTTTGAAAAATAATAATAAATACCTTGTTTTGCCTAAAAAAAATGTTAAATTCCTTGTTCTTCATTAATTATAGCCTTGTAAGAAATGCAACTTTCATGCGAAATCCTACATGTTCATGGAAAATTTGGAATATGGCTACATCTATCCACATAGTAGATAGCCAACCAACATTAAAAAAGTTACTAAAAATGACGTGAATTCCACTAGCACTACTCTCTATTAGTGGATAAAACTAAAAAGACTATACTAAACATGTGGTTGATTTAACTAAAGCAACAACATAATGCATATAAATATATATATATATACTTCAAAATCCACATGAAAGCCAAGTCGAATTCTAGTTGAGATCAGGTGTCATAAGACTCATAACCATTGTCTTATCTCGTATCACCTCTTAAAATATCAATAAAATTATACTCCGTAATACGGGTAGATACATAAAGCAATTGATGAATGTATATAATGTTACAAAATTAAAAATAATACTCCTTCGATTCCTATTTATTTGCCCCATTTACTATATATGTCCGTCCCTAAATAAAAAATGCTCCTTTATGATAAATGCTCATGGGACTACAACTTTACTCTCATATAAAATACGTTCAAATCTACAACTTTTGTCTTTTCTCAGTTCCTCTTACCCATTTCTTAATAAATAAAATTTGCTTTATAGAGCAAACAATAAGAAAAGAAGGAATAAAACACACGATTTTATTTTATGTTTGAGCGCGCAAATGCAAAAGTTGAGCCCCGGAGTCGGAGTGGGGATCACATGAAAAATGGCACGCTGAAGAAGTTAGTGCGGGCTTTAACAAAAGTGCATGGCACATTGACACCGCTTTCAACTTTGAAAATGGCGATGTTGTCAGCACCCAGTACTCCAGTAGTAGTACTACTTTCTTCCTCGATAAGCCTCCCGCTTTCCCACCTTCTCTCACTCATCATTCCCCGCCCTTTTTCTTTCTCTCTCCACCGCCACCGCCACCGCCACCACCATGGCGCTTCTCATCACCCTCATTTGCCCTAATTCGCCGTCTGTATGTTCTCTTTTAATTATTTACATTTTGCATGATCACGAAATAATTTGGATTAACTTTTTAAATTCAACTTTTGCAAGTAATTACGAACAGCATTCCTTTTGTTTTTCTTGTTTAATTGCGAATTTGCGACGTCCTATTGTTGTAAATTGGGTTTGTTATTTTCAAACTTTCAAATTTCAATTGTAGGTCCCAAAATTAGCCACAACATGTAAATCAATTGTGATTGTATTTTTAAAACTGGAATTACCAGAGAAGAAATTAGTTCACGTCTTGTTAGAAAATGCTATGATTATGAAGCAATTTTGTTGTTTTTCCCAACCAATACTTGCCTTAATCGAATGAACTTCAGCGAGTTAGCTAGTGTTTAGGGTGGAGGCTGGTTTGATCAAAATTCGTCGGTCATGGCTTTAGGCCGGACTCTTTTTCAAGAGAGAAAAAAAAGAAGAAATTAGTATTGTCATTTTATCATCCTTATTGACTTATTGTAATGGAACATTGCTATTCAAATTGAAAACAGGTATTAGTTCATAGCCTCATAAGCCGGCCAGGCTCACAAGCTTGATAATTTTGTTTGGGGGGCGATACCCTAGTTGCTAAAGCATATCTTGATTCTTATTAATTAACTGTGATTACAACTTTAAAAGTGTGAACTTTCTGTTAGGCAGAGAAATAAGTGGACATTTATCAGAACACGACAAGCGCCAACATAAAATAGTAACATGCAGTAATTGTTTATCTACATATTGTGGCCAATGCAATTCTGAAGGAAGTATTCATCAACTAATTGTTTATCTATTCATATTAACCTTTTGTCCTCAATGTTATTCTGAAGGAATGGAGTCTTTGTTAACTAATTGTTTATTTATTCATATATTGTAATCTTATGCTGAATGTGATTCTGAGGAAGGCTTCTCTTTGATTTCAGGTTTGGGAAGAAAATATGTTGTCGAAATGCTTTACTGATCTATATCCTTTGTCTAGCAATACGTGAGGTTTAATTTTCTTAATGAAGATGATCAGTCTAACTAGGCTGTTGTGTCTTCGATTTTCCTTAGCACTGGTTACAGTATTTGGTTGTGGAAGCAATGCCGTAACTCTCATTTTGATTGCTGGAATTCGGATTTTCCAAAGGGATGCTAGAGGAAGAATCAAGGTTTTCTTTTTTCCCCATGTAACTTTTTTAAGGTTTATAATATGTTTTGGGAAGAACACCATTAGCATTCATTTCATTTTTGCGTTGTTTGATCGAATCACAATTTCTGCAGATTGACTTGCCAGGGAGATTTATTGTACTTTTGCCTTCCCTTGAAGCATGCATGTCATTCTTTGACATGGTGCTGATTATGAGGGATGGATATAATGGACGTGGATTTCTGTACCATGAGTTGATCTACATATGTTCTCAATTGTCTGTTTGGGTATGTCCTTATATATTATAGAATTTATAGCATTTGTCAATTAATCTAACATTGTAAGTTCCTGAATGGTGTTATATTGTGACACTGCAGACTACCATTCTTCTGCTATCTAGGTGTGATTTCTGGTACACCCTATGTTGCAGCCGTCTCCTGTGTTTTTGGTGGATTGTGAAGCCACTTTTTCTGGTGCCGCATTTGCAGATAGTCATGTCGTCATATGAGGTGAGATACTCGTTCCCCTCAGTACAAAGGGAATTTTATTTTGTTTAGGGTTATGATTCAAGGATTGTTTCCCTACTTGGCAATGGTCTCAACAGATAGCTTAGCATACACGTGTCACATATAATGGAGTAGGTGTGAATTATAATGGTGGTCTATGGTGATGATGCATGACAGAATTGAGTATGTTGACAACAACTATATCTGTGGCAGTTTTGTTTTAGGGTTTGGGTACGGAATTTGGAATATTGGTTTTTGTCCAAAATAATGAATGTATTCTGTTGCTACTGTGAGCATGAAAGATGTTGGGATGCTGGTAATATACATCTTTCCTGAGCTGTCTGTGCATGAAGACAAGTTATGCTTCCTGCATATTTCTCTCTACAGAGTGGGTTTTTGAAAACTCTTTATGGCATGTCGAGGACTTGAAATTTCAAATTCATTGTGCCTGATACATAACTAGTCTGGTCTATCTTGGAAGCTTTTTGAAGCAGATTATGCTGTCCTGTTCTTTATTTGTTGAATTCGTCATCTCCATTGGAGAGTTCCAACACAAATGATCAAGTTTTCTGCTCTAACTTGTGTGAAGACTCAAGATACTTTAAGCTCCCACAACTAATTCCATAGTTGTGTCTCATAATTCAGCTGTTTGTCTGAAAACAAGATTATTTTTCTGCACATTTTGTTTGTAAGTTCACGATTTTAATAGAGGACAGGAGGGATTAAATTTTCTGATTGGAACGTAGTTGGTAGGACACCAATGCTTACTTGATGTTGTATTTTGCATAGTTGCTCTACTATTATTTAGTAGGATCAAGTTTTCAGTCTTTCCTAATTGACTTGCTATGCAGGTGTGGTGGTCTTTTAAAGAGTGCTTAACTTTTCTACTGGACGTGGCATTTGGAATATGTGTTAACATTGTTAGAATAAGGCAAACATCCTGTAACAGGTACCTCTGACATTAGTTTGGTGTGTTCTAACTGGTGATATCTCTTTTTCATTTTATGAGTTTGTATTCTTGCTTCTAAAAGGTATTTTGTTTTTAAATTTAAAATTTAATAATTAGTAGCAGCCATATAAGGTGATTTCTTTTGTTTCTTACTCTTTTCTATTTTGACGAAGGGGAGGTGGTGGGGGTGGGGGTGGGATTTGCTGTATCATACTTGGTATGGCTGCTGTTGTTTGTTGAACAAATTGATAAACTCTAAAATCTGAATAATGATCCCCTTGTTAGAAATTATCTCCTCTCTTGGTGTTCCCCTTTAGCAGGATGGATGATCAGCTTGAGGATCCTCTACTGTCACATGACCTTGAGAAAGGTCATCCTAGGAAATCTGTAAGTATCCTCTATCTTCCTCTGTGTGTTGGTTGTATTATGATACTTCGTTTATGTTGTGTAGTTGAGATGAGATTTTCTATAGAGATTTTCATTAGTGTTTCTAGCAGTCTAGCTACTTTTCCATGGAAGGTTTGTTTATTGGTGTACAATTTTAGGATATAACAACTGAAAGTAGAATAAGTATTATTGAAAGGAACCTATAGTATTCAAATTTGCAGGTTTTTTAAATACTTACTTTCTCATTGGCTTCTCATCTTCCTCCGAAGAGTGGAGTACTTAACTAGTTTCTTGTTTCCTTTTCGGTGAAAGGGAACAGTGCAAGCCATTTGGATGCTCATGACATTCAGCAGTATCAAGCCAATAATGGATCAAGGTGTCACAAAGCAGCTTGACTTTGAAGAACTGCTTGATTTGCCATCGGAAATGGATCCTTCCTCCTGCCATAAGTTCTTGCTGTCAAGTTGGCAAGCTCAGCAGATCAATAATTACTCCAATCCATCATTCTTCAAGGCAATTTGTGCTGTATACGGGTGGCCATATCTTCGCCTTGGCGTGTTAAAGGTGTTTTATGCATCAGCAGACTTTTATTATATGTTGCCAATATGTGCCGAGCTTTGTTTGATATCTCTTTATCCATCTATTGCTTTCAGAGAAATGATCTATTCTATCCAGGAGTTTGCTGACTAGGAATATTAATGAGATATCTTTCAAAAGGTTCACGTCTAAAAACTTATTTTAGAATAGACTTTCAGATAAAGAAGACTTTAAGGGGATATTGTTAAAACTTAGAGTACCAAAAGTCAAGTGATTACGAATGTAAAGTAAGGTCTCAGACTCTTTCCAAATGTGATACTAGGGAAAAAACCAGGAGATATTAGCTTGACCCATCAACGTTCTAGTATTGTCCGTATGTTGGCTATCTTATGGTAGTTTGGCTATTAATTATACCTGTTTAGTGTTTACAGCTTTCCGTTTATGTACTATGGATTAAGGGGGGAACCTTCCTTTGGTTTGTTACAAAGACTTCTATATTCGTATTTAGTTGAAGATGAATATTTTTACTGACCTTTCCCTATTATGAAATGTGCGTATGAATCAGGTGTTCAATGATTGCATTGGGTTTGCGGGACCGTTGCTTCTGAATAAACTGATTCAGTTTCTTCAACAAGGTAATGTAATCCCTCAAAAGGTATTTCTTTAGCTAGATATGGAATCTAATCAGTATTTTCTATTAAACAAAATATAAAGGAATTGATTGAAGATCCCCCTCAAGCCCTTAGCATTGGGGTAAGTCACAATCATATATTGTATGATGCCCCTTTTGTTCCTCTTTTCTCTTTGGCTTTTGGAATTGTGTAGTGTGGTAGTGCCTGAAAATATTATCAAAGGGTGGCTTATTGTTTAAAAAGAATGCTAATATCAATTTATCACTCCCTTTTTATAATTTCATTTTGGCTGTCGGTCCATATCAGTGATTTGCGGTGGAGTAAAGATTGTCCCTGATATGCTGGTAGGCTTTGGGCCAAATTCAGTAGATTAAACCTCTTTTTTTTTTTGAGGGAAACCACGGGCATACTTTTTATTAAGTTAAATCAAGTTCCGCCAAAGTGTTTAAACTTTGGGGGAATACATCCATACAAACACGTTCCGACCCAACATCAACTTCCCATCTGGCGACTAAATGAGCCGCCGTATTACCCGCCCTCTGTACATGAATACATATAAATAATTCAAAATGAGCACTAATACCATGAATATCTTCGTAAAACAGAAAGATAGGCGCAACACCTTCTTCCTTTGTCTTAATGGCATGAACCACATTCAAAGCATCACATTCCAACACCACCCTTTCATAGCCCAACCTTCTAGTCAGCTGAACACCATATAACGCTGCTCCCGCCTCCGCCATTTCCACACTCCAGTTCGCCCCAACCTTCTTCACCGCAGCTACCAACACTTTACCCATACCATCCCAATACCACCCCAAAGCTAACTCCCCCACCTGCTGTAATGTGTGCGTCCACGTTTACCTTAATAGTACCCACAGGAGGGGACACCCAAGATGATGCAGACAACACGGGGAATGCACACCAATCTTAGCCTTGTATTCGCAGTAATCATCCACGAGCCGCACGAAGCCAGCAACCATTCTTATGGCATCCACACTCTCTGTCTCAAAAATCTCTTTCTTTCTACAACACCATACCGCCCAAACAAGAGATGAAAATAGTCGTAGTTTCCCCTATCAAGCTTGCCCGCTATCCAAATAAACCGCTCTGCAAACGTAGTACAACATCCCTAATCATATCAACGAACTTGCTGCACTCCCACACAACAACGACATGCTTGCACTCAAAGGAGCATGAATGACAAATTCCTCGCTCGCATTACGGGCATTCCTTCGTATGTCGAATATGGCATCCAAAGAGCACCCCCATCGTAGCAAGGTTACCCTTGCACGCATGCCACAGGAAATGGCTAAGCTTAGGTGGGCCATCAACCCTCCACACCCACATCCACAGGTCAGCTTCCCTCGCCCCAAAATTCAGCTCTCATGTGCGAGTGTGGCCAATCATGCCCAACCAATATGCTGACCGAGCACTGTACAAACCATTTGATGTTGGCCACCAATATAGCTTGTCCCTTGGCTACGCCAATGGTATTTCCATCACCAAATGTTGTTCCTCTTCCACAAAAACCTCTCGTATTCTGGCTTCATCCCACCTATAGTTTTCAAAGTCAGTCAAGGCGACACGCAAATTGGGATCACTATTGCTTCTCGGAGTAGGCACAATGTGTGCACCATTACCGCGCAGCCACGCATCATCCCATACTCGTATCCCATTACCCACTCTCCATATAAGCCCGTCAAGGAGCAAGGACTTTGCCCCCATATGCTTCTCCATGTGTAGCTTGGGTCATACCCTCTCCTAGCATCCACAACTCTGTATGCTTATAGTATCTAGCTTTCGACACTTTACATAACAGTGACTCGTTATCCTCTTGAAGCCTAAAACCTTGGTTAGCAAGTAAAGCTTGGGTAAAACATTTTAGGTCATGAAATCCCATACCTCCCATTGCCTTTGGTAAACAAAGTGTCTCCAATCGATGCCAAAGAATATTCTTCTCCGATTCTTTATCACCCCACCAAAGGCGTGCGAAGATAGCATGAATTTCCTCAATAAGGCCACCAAGAATCTTAAACACACTCATCATATATGTAGGGATGGCTTGGGCCACGACCTTGATTAGTACATCCTTTCCCGGCCTTGAAAGTAACTTCTCCTTCCACCCTTGGAGATTTTTTCCATATCCATTCTTTTAGGCATGTAAAGATTGCCTTTTTCGACCTCCAAATGATTGTCGGTAAACCCAAGTACTTCCCGTGTCTATCCACTTCCCGAACACTCAAAGTCTCAACGATCTCCTTTCTTCTCTCAATCTTCACACACTTACTAAAAGCAACTTATGTTGCTTAGATTGACTCTTTGGCCGGATGCTCTCTCGTAAATATTGATTATATCAGCAATTTTAGAACATTCTTGCAAGTTTGCTTTAGCAAAAGGTATGCTATCGTCGGCAAAGAAAAGGCGAGACACCCTCGACGCTCCCACACAAATACGCGCCTCACGAATCATATTTTCCGTGGAATCCTTTCTTAATAGGGATGAGAAGGCATCCGCACATAAGAGGAATAAATAGGGGGATATCTGATCCCCTTTCCTTAGCCCTCGCGCTGGAATTAGAGCACCAGAAATGCCCCCATTATACTTGAAGGAGAAAGTGACACTTGATAAGCACCTCATGATCTTTGTAATCCATTTACTCCGGGACTCCATTTTCTACATAACCCTCTCCAAGAAGCTCCATTCAACTCTATCATACGCCTTACTCATATCCAACTTTATAGCCACCGTACCATCCTTTCCCACCCCTCTTCTCTTCATTGCATGAAAAATTTCAAAGGCAACTAATGCATTGTCCGTGATAAGACGCTTTGCGAAGAAAGCACTTTGTTCAATAGATATAATGGACCCCAAGACCGGCTTAAGTTTATTTGCTAACATCTTAGAGATTATTTTATATAAGACATTACACAAAATTATTGGTCGGAACTCCGTTATGCTTTTAGGATCATTACATTTCGGAATAAGCACTATGCACGTGCGGTTCACGTCCTCAAGCATCACTTCACCCCTCCACCATGCCCTCACAAAGTTCACGACATCCACACCCAAAACGCCCCAAAACTTCTGAAAAAATAGCACGTGCATTCCATCCGGTCCCGGAGCCTTATTTGGGTGCATCTGGAAAAGTGCCTCACGAATTTCTTCTCCCATTGGTTCCTCATCCAATCTTTCATTCATTTCATTTGACATCCTCACCTCAATACCTTCAAGAGCTTCTGAAAATCCAGTGGGGTTACTAGTGGCAAAGAGGTCTTCAAAATACCGAGCAATTAAACCATCTAAATCCTCCGGTTTCGTCTTCCAGTCAATTAAACCTCTGTTTGACAGAACGAATGAACGACAGAGAAGTTTGTAAAATATCCTTGAAATGTAATTGAAAAGAGTGGATGGTAAAAGTATCTGATAGTATTGAATATAGCTCCAATCTACTGAGATGCTCCTAGGATTCAGTAAGAACTTAACTTTTGTCCATTTTACTGGGTAATTGTCTGATTATTCCAGAAGCCTAATTTGTCAACTCCAAGTGGTGTACATTTTTTGGTGAGGGTGCTTCCCGAGGTAGGCAGGGGTTAATATTTCGGACTGGTGAACCTGATGGTTATCCTACCTCACTTTTTTTTTTTGAAAATCCTTCAGCTTAGAGTTCAAATATTAATAATGTTTTTTGTGCAAGCCAAGGACTGCGAAATGTAATAAAATGAGTTGCTGGAAAACTTTTTCTGCAGATATCTTCTATGCTAAAAGCCATGCAATCTTAAGAAAATGCTGCACAATCTATTTCTTACTTATGCTTCTCCCTGTGTATCTAGGTTCTGGAGGAGTGGACGGCTATCTTCTTGCGGTATCTTTGGGTTTAGCATCTGTTTTAAAGTAATTCTTCTACAACTTTTCCTTGAAGGTTTCCTTTCTTTCCGGAATCTGTTCTCATCATTATGCCATTTTATCCCGGAGATTGTGTTTATACTGTTGAGGATATTCAACTTTTTCACCTTTATTCCTTCAATTATCTTACTGAGCAGTAGTTTGATATTGTGGTCTCTGCACCTCGAATTCGTGGCATCTACTGCCTTAGAGAGTTAAAGTTAGCTTGGGAAAGCTTCAATCGTGTTTCTTCCTTTTTTCCCCTTGAAGTCTTATTGTTGGAGGGTATTATTTAAAGCAAAGTTAAGAGAAGCTCCCAGAAACGACCAATAAATTTCTCACTTTGCCGAAAATACCCCTCCCATTAGTAATGTATGAGCTAGTTGAAATACTTACTGATGCCTGCTCCCTCTCTTAATTCATGAGAAACAATATTGTCTGGTCAACAAAATGAAAGGAGAATCCTGGAGCTTTTTTCTATTCACATAATCACTTAGAGGGATGAGTTTATACTTTCTTCCATTGCACTTGAGTTCCCAACCTTCAAAGTCACCAAAATCCCTACGTCAAGATAAACAATCATGACAAATTAGTTCGAAATGACCAGCAATCTTATATCCTTTCTTGCTTTGAATTTCATTTGTACCCAATATTTTTTTTGATGCCTTGTTTAATCTTGCAGGTCAATTCTTGATACACAATATACATATCATCTCTCTGTTTTGAAGTTAAAGCTCCGAGCTGGTATAATGACCATCATTTATCAGAAGGTGACTTCCTGAGACCAAGTTGTTTTGGTTGAGAACTATGAAACGAAGTTATCATGGTATTAAATGGATGAAAAATGGATTTGCAGGGTGATTGCATGGTATAAATGCATGTGTTTTCATCAGATTCTAGCACACCCAGTAATCTAGTTTCAGCTGTTGCTCTAGTTTCTGTGTTTTTTCTTTTATCATTTATTGGATGATGTGTACTTTTGAATGGAGAAGTACCTTACAACTAATAGAAACATATTTTAGAAAGGGGTGAACATGTTCACTTTTCTTGGTCAGGATGACGCAACTCATTGGGTTCTGCTTCTACCATAATATATATTTGCTTTGCATTTGCAGTGCCTCTCCATCAGTTTAGCTGAGAGATCGAAATTCTCTGAAGGAGAAATTCAGACGTTTATGTCTGTGGATGCTGATCGAACTGTTAACCTGTGTAACAGTTTCCATGATATTTGGAGGTAATATTGATTATGAGTAGCTTCATCGCTTTGGCCAGTTTGATTTCTCTTGAGTCTTGACTCTTCATACCTTTGTAAATTGCAGTTTGCCTTTACAAATAGGGATTGCACTTTATCTTCTGTATACTCAAGTTAGCTTTGCTTTTATTTCCGGCATCACTATTACAGTTTTGCTAATACCAGGTACGTATCTCTATAAGACCAGTTATCAAAAGGGAACAGGCTTTGGAATGGTTTTATTCAATATGGCTGTTCAGTATGATGCTTATTTGATAAATGATGAATCAGTTTCAAGATTTTGCATACTTTCCTGTGGATGCTGCACCGTAGTGTCTGTCGTGAGTTTGCTTGATACATTTAGTGAGTTAGTTGCAAAATGTATTGTTCATAGGTTATCCCAATATGTCACGTTTGAGATACAGGGTATAATGCAACCATTTAATATAAAGTTCATATGAATGTTGGAGGTTATTTAGACTGTAAGTAGTCTTCCTGCAGAAACTTATACTAACTTGCTTGTATCATTTAGAGAGTTAGTTTCTAATATTTAGTCCATAGGTTACTCCGATATAGTTCTTCGTTCTCTTTGGAACTTTATAATAGAAATTTATATCAGTGTTAGAGGTGGCTTAAGTAATTTAACTGTAGGAGGAAAATGAATGGGAGTAGCCATGTTAACAAGGTCTCGGTTGCTTGAGTCTGCTGCTGCATATTTTCCGTACGCGGTCCTACCAGGCTACCACAGTGGCTTGGTAGGTTATTTTCATGTTCTCTTAGCTAACCGTTTGCTCCAAGTCGTCTTTATGACCACCATTATTGACAGTTGTCTTCTATGCTTGCATTCTTTGTTCCTCTCCCTCCTTTCAAGACATACTTTCTAGTTGGTTTCTTGCAACATGAACAAGTATATTATATGAAGCCAAGGTGTACATAAATTGCATAAGGTTCTCACATAATACCAGAATATGATGTGACATCATACATGATTAACTCCAAACAAATTTGTAGGCTTAAAGATAAAATTTGATGAAAATATCAACAATATGAATGTATGATAATTGAATGAGCTTGGAGATCAGAAGTTTTGAGTTCTTACAAGTTACAACAAACTTATCAACAATACAAATATCAATCTTCACATAGCTAGATTGATGAAACCTAATAAGAAGATGACTCCGTGTCTCTTTATTGTTGACTTCATGGTCCCCCCTTTGGCAACTTTTTCTTCCGTTCACTTAGGAGTTATATTTATTTAGAGACAAGAGAATGCATGCATCATTTACTTACGTCGATTAATAAGTTGCAACTGGTACTTGTTTGTTATTATTCTGCAATTGGGTAGTATCTTACTTTCTGGTTTGTTTGTTTAAGTGTTATCAGAATGAAATCAAATTTGCATCAGAGTGTTGATGTGCTTAGTGACCCATGATGTCTGACCTAACATGTATCTTAATATAGATTGACTATGCTTTCATACTTTGGAAAGAAGATGCTTGATGATTTTTTTAATATTTTCTTTTCTCTTTGTTTCAGTATTTTATATTTCTCTTTCAGCCATACTGAGAACTATCTTGATTTGCATTGCAGTTAATAAATGGATTGCCAAATTGATTGCTAGTGCCACTGAGAAAATGATGAAACAGAAAGATGAGAGGTAAACAAATTTGTTTGTTTTGCTTTACAATATTGTTACTTCCTCCAAATTTTTAAGCATAAACCACATCAAATTGAGGGTCCGGTTTAAGAAAGTGAGTTTGTATACCACAACTGTCCTTCAATATTGTTATTTGTACATCTCCACCACTCTTATGTAGTATTTCTTTTTGTAATTCGAAGTTAAGTGTGTCATTGAGGGTATGTGGAACTTCAAAGTTAAATTACTAAATTCAGGAAGGGCCATATTATTTAGGGACAGCATAATATGGAAATGTGCCCTATTTATGTGTGGATAGAGGACTGTAAAGGAAACAAGAAGAAACTTCCATCCAACCATATTTACTTTGATTGGACTGGTATCCTGTGTTACTTGTCAAAGAAAACACTGTCAAGTAACTGCTGAGAAATAATCATGTCTGGTGTGCTTATTAAAATTGCAGCAAAAAGAGCAAAAGAATCCAACTTGATCATGGCAAAAGATGATTTACATCATATTTTTGTGTTGGTTTGAAGTCGTATTTTCCTCTTCCATGCAGGATTAGGAGAACAGGTGAACTTTTGACTCATATTCGCACCTTGAAAATGTACTGCTGGGAAATTCTCTTCACCAACTGGGTTATGGAGACTAGACGTTCCGAAGTTGCGAACTTATCTGTATGTAGAAGTATATTGCTGCTTTACATACCAGGACATATCTCTTTAATTTTTATTTTAATTTTTATGTTTAATAACCTTTCGTTTTTTCTTATGTTGTTGACTCTATTAGACGCGGAAGTATCTTGATGCTTGGTGTGTATTCTTCTGGGCTACAACGCCTACTCTTTTCTCGTTGTGTACATTTGGACTCTACACATTAATGGGACATCAGCTTGACGCTGCTACGGTATGATTAGGGCTGAAAGTAGCTCCTGTTTTTGTTTCCCTTTTTCTTTTCTCCCTTTTCCCTAACAGTAAACCAACTAGATGTTATGGTTGTTTTCAGAACATCACCTACTAGTCCCGTTTTTTAATTAAAGAAGACCAAATAAAATCTATCGAGTTCTCATATTCACACCCGATCTCTTGAAAATGAACAAGATTGGAAGCTACTGTGGAATATTTTGCGTTCATGACACTGCGAGCTTTTGGCTGAGAATCTGTTGTATTGTTATCTGGATAGGGGGCACTAAAATGAAAACTTCAGCAACTTGAGTAGCTGTTCCAAAAGTTGAGTGAACTGTTCATGGTTTTTGGTTTAATCTGTGTGTGTCTTGGCTATCCCTCTTCCAGGTCTTCACTTGCGTGGCTCTGTTTAACACTTTGATTTCTCCTCTAAATTCATTTCCCTGGGTGATTAATGGATTGATTGATGTAAGTTTTCTGTGTCATAACATAGTTGCTAAAATGCAACCTTATAAAAATTTCACTAGTCGGTGACTGATTTTTCCGTTACTTTTTCTAGGCCTTTATATCTACAAGGCGGTTGACCAGGTTCCTTGCCTGCCCTGAATATAGTCTAAGCCGGGGAAATAGTTCTCTTCTGTACCCATCTTGTTTGAGTGTCCAGATTGATGATGCCGTGGAAGATAAAGCTATTACATTTCATGATGCATTCTTTTCATGGTCAAATGAACGTAATATGAAAGACAATTTCAGGCTGGACAAGGTGAATCTTAGCCTTCCAAAAGGTTCTTTTGTGGTGATCATCGGAGAGGTACCAAACTAACAATAGACATGAGATTTTGTGATTTTGTTCACGTGTTAAATGCTTTTTCTTGTCTCTTGCATCACTTGTCAGAACCGGAAAGGTACTTTCCACTTATGTATAGGCGGGAAGGGACTTATTGCAGTATCTAGCATCTACTAGCACTTTGAACATTACAAAATTACTTCCATTTACCTTAAACAAAATTGATACCACATCATTGAGATCTGTTACACACTCTATGATCACATGTTGCAGGTTGGCTCTGGAAAATCATCCCTCTTAAGTTCAGTGCTAGGAGAGACGAATATCATCGGGGGATGGGCTCATTTAAATGGTTCTACAGCATACGTGCCACAGGTATAACATAAGATAAAGGAATATTTCTTTTTTGAATCTGCCCTTAGTCTTTTCTGGTAAACTAATTTGGCAATCGCAGGTACCTTGGATTCTCTCAGGTACTATACGTGAGAACATACTCTTAGGGAAGGAACATGTTCCGAAAAGGTAAAAACTTAGCTGATACGACTAGGTAACATTCTGGAGGTTCCATTTTTCACTTTCTGCCTTCCCTCTTTGTGTACCCCGAGAAATTGGGGAATACAATTTCATGTTTCCCTTGCTCTCTTACAAGTACCAAAAATTTAAGCATATTATTTATGTCAAGTAGTTTCTCAGTGGAGAAATCGGATTTGATCTTTATGTTAGGTATCTAGACGTGCTCCGAGCTTGTGCACTGGATGTTGATATTTCACTAATGTCTGGAGGTGATATGGCGTACGTGGGAGAGAAAGGGGCCAATTTATCTGGTGGACAGAGGGTCCGCATCGCATTGGCAAGGTGAATACTTCACTCAATTCTTGTACTGGAACTGTATATTATGTCAAGTTGGCATTCCCATATCTCATTTCCCTCATAAAATTCCCATTATTGGCAGGGCTATCTATCATTCATCGGATATATTGTTGCTCGATGACGTCCTAAGTGCAGTTGATGCCCAAGTTGCTCGAATTATATTAGACAGTATCATCCATGGTCCTGTTTTGAATCAGCAAACATGTGTTCTCTGTACGCATAATATTCAGGTTACCCAACTGTCTTTACAAGGATTCTATTATTAACTGTTATTTATCTTTCTCCTAAAATTATAAATAGCTATTCCCGTTATCAATATTCGCGTGTTATGTTAAAGTTGGGTGCATCACAATTATGCTTATTGAAATTCTCATTTAGATAAAAGAAAGGGTATCAGATAAATTACTTGTTTCTTGAATTTCGACATTTACTAATTTTGAGCAATGTTACTTTGAATCATCTCCAACTCCCTTTTCATTGCAAATAGCTGGTATTCAATTCCTTGCCACTAAGTCTTATTGGAGACAATAGAGAGAAATTACCATGATGATCATATTGCATTAACAGTCATGGTTTCAGACGCGTCATTTGGCCATTGGAAAATATTATTTTAATCATAGTAATTCAACACTTCTGTAAAATATGTTTTTGATTATGAATCAAAATATATACTTTTTAACCCTGTTTTGTTGTATTTTGAATAAGAGGTTCTAAACACTTAAATCTAGTGACTTGTATAGTCCTTTAATTGGCATAACTTTATCAGTAGTTGAGCTTCTTTTGCCGCTGTCTCCGTTATACCAGTCTCTCATGTATCTTCCATTTCAAACTCTCGAAGAAAAATCGGAATTTCCACCATAAAGGTTTACTGCGAGGGATCATTAATATTTTGTTTTCTGAAACTTAAGCTTTCTGTATTTGTGCAAATGGTGATGCTATGGAAGTGATGTCATGTCCTTGTGTAACAAATTTTCTCTTAAAATATAAACAGGCCATACTATCTGCAGATATAGTTGTACTTATGAGTAAAGGCCGTGTGAAGCTGGTAGGAAGCCCTGCTGATTTAGCATCATGTCCCGACTTTTCTGCTCATACGGCATTGAGTCCATTGCTGCCTGTTCAAGATCAAGAAAAGAGTGTCGAGTCTAAAGAAGACTTTTGCGAAGAGGAAGACTGTATTCAGATTTCTTCAGAAGCAGAGGGGACCATTGATCTTGAAGAAAGAAAAGAGGGAAATGTGGAGCTGGTCGTATACAGGTCAACAGATTCCTCAGTTTTCTCTTGCCTTAAGTGCTCCGCTTCTTTTAAGTAAAAAACATTCTGGCATGCAGCGTTATCTGCACTGTTTATCCTAATAGATTTATTGTTTTGATAGTTTTGGTCTTCAAATTTATGCAGAAAATATGCTGCCTTTTCTGGCTGGTTTCTCGCTTCGCTGATACTGGTTTCTGCTATTATGATGCAAGCTTCGCGTAATGGAAATGATCTTTGGTTATCATATTGGGTTGATACAACTAAAGGAAATGACAAAATGCATTATTCATTAAACTTCTATCTGGTATGTGCTTTATTTAACCATGTTATAGATTTCAACATTGTAAAATGGATTTATACCTCTGCTAGTCTGCTCTCACCCTTTGGCCTGTTCTTTATCAAGAAAAAAGTTGGAAATTACTTAATAAAATGGCATGTAATTGGCGGTCAAATCAACCTGCTTTTGACGTCTGAAACTGTGGGGCTCAACTTTATACAATAGCTACTTGTGTTGCACATAAATCATTATAACTATCAATTTGAAAATAACATCTTTATTGAAAATTGTGTGTAATGGCCCTAGTTATACTAGGATATGCATAGCTGAGTTGGGGTTTGAAGCACCCTTGGCCACCAACCCGGAGGAATGAAATATTAACTAATTCTTAATGACAACTCAATCTGGCGATGTTCAATATGCTTCGTATACTATCGTGATGACATTATTTTTATATGGATTGCCTTGTCAATTTCTCAGGTTATACTGAGTGTTTTCTGCATATCGAACTCTGTCTTGACATTGGTGAGGGCTTTCTCATTTGCATTTGGTGGTTTGCGAGCAGCAGTGCGGGTTCATGATTCACTACTTAGCAATCTTGTCAACTCAACTGTGCTGTTCTTTGACCGGACACCACGTGGAAGGATTATCAATAGGTTCGATTTGATCCTTGTAAGTCTTCAGATATCAATAGGTCTAATTTCCTCACATACATTCTTTTGTAGATTGTCTTCAGATCTTTACACAATAGACGATTCACTTCCATTTATCCTCAACATTCTCCTTGCCAACTTTGTCGGCCTCTTGGGGGTTGCAATAGTCTTGTCATATGTTCAGGTGATTTGACCAATAATTTGGCCTTACTTTTTGGAGATTTGATTTACTTTTTTTCTCTTTTGAATGGGCATACAATTTTACTCCTTAACCTGATTTATAAACTTATGCAGATTGTTTTACTGCTTCTACTATTGCCCTTTTGGTATATTTACAAGAAGTTGCAGGTATTCTCATGCTCCTCAATCCTAACTTTTATGAAGAGTTATTTAGTTCAAATTCTTCATATTGCTTTATTTTCATGCGATAATACCATATAGAGAGTAGAAAGTAGAAGCTTCATGTTGGATTGCGTTAATTTTCAATTTTTGTTGAGGGTACGGGAGATAGCTTGTTTTCGCCTTGACGCTGTTTGATAAACTTTGATTTTACGTATTTTACTCTATCATGCTGATAGTACTTATTGGTCTACCATTGTAAGCAACATAAATCACATTATTTCTGAATTGTGTATATGGCCTATTTTCTTCAGTTCTATTACAGATCAACATCACGCGAGTTGCGCAGGCTAGATAGTGTTTCTCGCTCCCCAATATATGCATCATTCACAGAGACTCTGGATGGATCATGTACCATAAGGGCATTTCAAATAGAGGTAACTATTGTTGTAGTAAGTGACTATTTGCAGGAATCAACTGGCTGAAAAACAAGTCAGTTATTGTTCCAGACATATTTTGCACTTTTTTTTCTTCATTATTCGAATCTATGATGATGAGGTCATTTTTCTTTTGCACTATAATATATTAATTGCATGAAACATCGACTTCAAATTTAAAATGGACTGTGAGACTAGTTGATCGCTAAACCTATGTTACTCTATAAAAAGTTATCCTTCCAAGTTTCAGGAGTTCTCTAGTTGACTACTTTGTAGCTATATTTTAAAGGTAGAAGTATGTGATAGTTACTCCTATGCAATGAACTTGCAAGGTTCACCTGCAGAAACAGAAAAACAGAAATTAACAGAACACAGCAGCTAGGAAGAGAGCTTTGATTGATTAATTGATAAAGGTTTACACACAAAACAGTAGCTTGAGGCCACTATTCTCCAAGGCAGTAACTTTAGGTTACAAATCTTTTCACACACCACAAATTACACAATGCCTAGCTCTCTCCTTTCTTGCTCTATTTATACTCTCCATGCTTTACTCTAGTACGCTGCATTTATGAGCTTTGTCCTCATGTGCTGTTAACGTTCTTGTGCCTCTTGCTGCCCCTTGTTGTGGTTGTGGTTCTGCAGGTCAGCTCATATGTTGTCTCTTCTTGTTCCTTCTGTGATAGACCATGTGAGTAAGTGGCGTGGTACTGCCTGTACGGTCCATCACAGCCTACGTCCTTTCTAAATTTCCTTTAGGGCCTTTGATGAGGAGGCAAGATGTCATGTGCCACTTTAAGTGAAATAATGTCTTGAAACTTGAAAGGGTAAATTGGCAATTGGTGGATTAGCTCACTATGTTTATGTGTTAGCCTCCTTTGCTCTTGCTTTATGTGGAAGTTGCAACAAATGAACTAGTCCAGTAATTAGAGTCCTACAGCTTATGAAAATCAATTTATTGAATAATTCATTTGTGTCTTGTTGTGTAATTCACTTGCTTACAGCTTTCTGTGGACTTTTCTAGAGGAGTTTTAAGTGTGGCTATTACTTTTCATATTTGAGCTGCGTGTAAGTTTTGTACAGCTTCATACCCCCCTTTGATTACAGTTGTTCAAATCCCTCATAAGCTAAGTTGTACGTTCTTTTTGCTGCTGTATCCTTTTCAGTTGTGTCCTAGAATGTCATGTACATTCCTATGCACCCTAGCCTTGATCCCCACACATTTGTTTTGCCATGATGATGTACAGATTTATATAGCTAAAAAATCCTCTATTGTTTCCTTTCCATGTCAAAATATGTCATCTAATTCCTCAAGATGTCATATTACAGTCTATTCTGATTTGCATATGAAGTTTTGTAAAAAATATTTTCTATTCTCCCAGCAAGTTTCATCTGTAGACGTAATGCAGGCATCAGAATAAAGTAGATACATCTTCTGTTTGTAACAGTTCTCTTGAAAGGAATTCTAATTTATGAACGTTGATCCTTGTCTTATTTTCCATCCCATGTATTTCTTACCCAGACATAATCAAGCTCTATGTGGACCTGTCATGTCTTCTAACACTATTGCAAAGCATGAACGTGGCAGAATTTTCCCTGAGCATTTAAAAGCATAACCTTTATGCTTTGTTTTCAGGATTATTTCTTCACGAGATTCACCAATTATGTAACCATGTACCAGAGAACCTCGTACACTGAAATAACAGCTAGTTTATGGCTTTCCCTGCGACTTCAGGTCATTCTCACTGCTCACTAAATCTTCTTATTTAAGACACATTGTCAATTGTAAAGTGCTCTCTCTCTCTCTCTGGATAATTTTGCCTTTTGTTAAACTTTTTAGCTAATGATAGTAGTAGGACAGTTATATCCATTGTATTTTTTATGTCCACTTCTTCTTAGGTCTGATGCACTAACCATTTCATAATTTAGTTGTTGGCAGCATTTCTCATCTCATTTATAGCCCTTATGGCTATTATTGGCTCCTTTGGTAAACTCCCTGTTAGTATGGGCACACCTGGACTGGTAAGCTTTTACTTTTCCTGTTTCCAGACCATGATACTTGAGCCTCTGTACTGTATTGTTAACAAAGTAGTCTGAAATCTTCTTTACACTAACAGGTTGGCTTGGCACTATCTTATGCGTCTCCACTTGTTTCTCTAATGGGAAGTTTCTTATCTAGCTTCACTGAGACAGAGAAGGAAATGGTTGCTGTCGAAAGAGTTGCCCAGGTGAAGAGCTGTTATATCATCAAGACTTGACTTTGATGCTTTGATTTATCATCTGATTCTCCACCATCCTATTCTTTTCTGAACATAGTTTATAGCTGCCATGTATTTGTGTATATAATTTCTCTTCAAATGCCAGTATATGGACATTCCTCAAGAAGAATTATGCGGATCTATAGCCATTCCTAAAGGTTGGCCTTGTCAAGGACGAATTGAGTTTCAGAATGTGATTCTCAGATATTTGCCTTCTCTTCCTCCAGCATTGTGTGACATATCATTTACCATTGCAGGAGGAACTCATGTAAGCCTTCTCTTCTCCCTTAATACTTCGTATTTGTTTTGAGCTCATTGTGCACAAAGTTGGCCTTTTCTTCCATCTATACTATGAAGCCGACAAGTTTGTGACGATTGTGTAGGTTGGAATCGTTGGAAGGACTGGTGCTGGAAAGTCTAGCATTGTAAATGCCCTTTTCCGTCTGAGCCCAATATGCGGAGGGCGCATATTAGTTGATGATGTAAACATAGACCATGTTTCCGTTAGAGATCTTCGCTCAAGATTTGCTGTTGTCCCACAAAGTCCTTTCTTATTTCAAGGATCTGTGAGGTGAAGTTCAAAACTTCAAATTGAAGATTTTATTTAAATTTATGAGCTTTGTTAAAAATCTGACTGATTTAAGCTGAGTGTTATCAGCTGTTGACTATTATGTCTACCCAAACTTATCTGTTCCGTGTTTGTAAACCTGTTACCTCTTGAGTATGCATTCATCTCAATAAATTAATGTATACACACTTCTATAATGGCTAGAGTCGCTAGACAGTTGAAAGAATTGTCTTGCTGTTGACACACATGCTCTGTATTCCTATGCCATAAACCATTTTTCTGATTTAAATGCCTTTTGATGTCATGAAACTGCTTCAAGTGACAAGAAGTGTTCATTATTATCAATCTTGTATATCTAGGGAAAATTTAGATCCATTCCGAATGAATGATGACCTGAAACTCTGGGAAGTTCTGGAGAAATGCCGCATTAAGGAAGAGATAGAAGCAGCAGGTGGATTGGATATGGAAATAAAGGAATCTGAGGCATCATTTTCTGTTGGCCAACGGCAACTTCTCTGCCTTGCGCGAGCATTTTTGAAGTCTTCCAAGGTTTGCTGCATTAAATACAATCACAAATAGTTTGAGACATAATTAAGTAATTTCTAGAAATGTTTCTACGATTAGATTATCATTAGCTTTCTGTGTCACGTCAACCAGAAACTTTGTTCCGAGGTTAATATTTGGAAGATGACACAAACTGTCAGATTGGATAATAATGGTCTCTGATGTTTCAGGTGTTATGCTTAGATGAATGCACAGCTAATATTGATATTCAGACAGCTTCAATACTACAAAGCGTCATATCTAGAGAATGTCAAGGAATGACTGTTATCACTATTGCTCATCGGATCTCAACTGTGCTGAGCGTGGATAATATCTTTGTTCTTGAGAAAGGAACTCTGGTATGTTCACCTTCACCCTACTTATTTCACCATTATGTATACACCCTTGTACTCTCTACCCCCAACCCCAAATTATGCTATTCTAACCTCCCAAAAATCAATTACCTGTTTTTTGTGTGTTGCGAATTTGCAAGCATTAACCTCTCCTCTTGAAAGCATGTGTTTTGCTTCTTTGATTTTCATTACTACTCATTTTCACCTAATGAGCATTACCTTGGACTTCGATATAGGACGTTCTACTAAATCATACACAATTTTCCTCACCATTCTCGTTATTACCTTACACTAAATGGCCGTTGGTGTGTTGGCAGAATTTCTGAATTTGTGGCTACCCTTTATTCCCCCTTTCCAACTTCTTAGGAATTTGCCATTCACTACCCTACTATATCTTTGTATGTTGTGTGAAATTGCAGAAGTTCTTAGAGAATCATCGTTTATATTTTTCTTGATTCTAATTATTTATAATTTTAATCCAAGGCTGAACAAGGAAATCCACATATTCTGCTTCAAGATGACCGCTCAAAGTTTGCAGCCTTCACTAGAGCTTCATTAATGTAACAACATTAGTGATGGAACCTAACTGCAAAAATTGTGGAACGGACTGGCTTAGTGGTTGTAGCCTGTAGATATGTGCTTGTCAGGCTAACTATTTTCCATGCGGACTTACTTGAGCTGAGCGGTCTGCACTAGGTTTTTTCTGACTTTATATTATTGGTCCTGGGTTGAGATATTTTAAAGATGTACTGTAATATTTTTCTGATCAGAAATCTTGGAAGGATATTGGGGTTGGACTCGTGGGAGTTGTAGTTTTGGTTACTAATTACCTTTGATTTGGGAGAGGATGTTCATTTCTCTTCTATTGTAGCTTAATTTGTTGTTGTTTAGTACGAAGTAGTTGCTAACTTAATGAACAGAGCATTCTGCAATGTAAGCCATTTGATATGTATTAGTTTGCCACAAATAATGGAAATGGATGATATATAACTAGATTACGTGCAATTGGATGTTCCCGGGAGCATCAAAGGTTATGCTCACAACAGCTGATAAAGATTCGTTCACCAACGAACCTCCTAGTTGAGGTCCATCGTAAGAAGAATCAAAAGTGTCCGACGAAGCTACCTCGAGATCAAAGACCGAGGAAGTATTACGTATATATGTACCTTAATGTTAATGCCACGCTATTAGGCGTTCTTTTCCTAACGAAAATGCGCACCATTTAAGGTGTTTTCGTATAAATGTTATTCTATTTTAATAAAAACTGTTTATATTATCTGTGAACTGGCTACTGATCCGAGGTACTATAGCTTTATGTTTGTTGTTAGGTTTATGCTTTTGCCGGATTGGGGTGAAGACAAGTACATAGAGGACAAATATCAAATTTAACAATTGTAAAAAAAAAAACGGTGAAAAAAATGGTAACTTACAATTGTAAAAAAATGAAAAAAATAGTTTTTTTTTTTTTTTTTTTTTGGTGCGAATGAGCAATGAGCAAATGACTACGTTTGTGTTCATTGCACATAAAAACCAAGAAAAGGAATGAAGGACATAATACGACTATTCGAGTATTTGGAATGACTTGGTATAAAATAAAGAATACTCCGTAATAATCAGTAGGTTGTTTATTCTAATTCTAATAGAAGGTTCTCTACCTTCCTTCCAAGTTATCTTCCAGGCCGGCCACCATTCAGCTTAACGCCGCCGCAACAACCACCTCATTTCCGCCACTCCTAGACCATGAGTAAAGGACCTTCTCTCTTCTCAGACATCGGCAAAAAAGCCAGAGGTACCTTCTTTTTTACTTTATCCCTCCCAATTTTGAAAATTATTTCTTATTTAGCTTCTATTTTTAATTAATTATTTTTGGGGCTCCCATTTGTAATATCTGCAGAAATTCTGTACAAAGATTACAGCTATGACAGGAAATTCAGTGTCACAACTCAAACTCAAGATGGACTTGTATGTGTTTCTCTCTTTTGGAATTTTCATGTGTTGTGGAAATGTGGGTCATTTGCATATAATTGCAATTTTCTTGGTGTTATTTTTTGTTGTTGGTAAAATTGAATGTCATTTCTTGAAGCTTTAACTTCAATTATGAACATAGGTCATATGATTAGGAACATTGACTTTTCTTACAACTTGTGCAAATATTCAGTTTAGTGGGAAATTTTCAATCTTTGGACTCTTTGGTTAAGATCTCATGTTTTAAAGAATCAATTTTGATCAATTTAGAGCTCCTAAGTTCAAAAGCAACCAAAGCATACTTGTTTTTTGCCCCAAACTCTTGTCCTTGTCATTGACAAATTGTGGAATTGCCTTGTCAGTTTCCATTTAATCCAAATTAAATTCACTTCCCCTTCTGTACTGTCTGCTGCATTGTTGAGTTATGTCTGGAATCATAATGCTCCATGTAGCCGGTAGAAGTTGAACTCGTTCTTCTTCTGATCCCCCTTTATTTAGTGTCTATATTATTGTCATGGTGTTGATCGTGCTGTTCTTTCTAGACAAATTACATTTCCTATTTTTTCCCTCGAGTTTGGAATAGTTGCCTAATATGGGCCCAAGAAGTGTTCTTTCTAAAGTTTATGGTGTAGTATGTGTCTTTGATTTGTTATCTTTCTATATACTTCAGAAACTGTTTATCAACTCTAAATTGTGATAATGATGTTTTCTTCGCCTGAAGGCCCTTACTTCAAGTGCCCTGCAAAAGGAAAGTCATTCAGTTGGTGATGTGGCTGCACAATTCAAATACAAGAATGCAGTTCTTGATGTCAAAATTGATACACAGTCCAGTGTAGGTTCTTCTGCAAATGCCTTTTTTCATTTGTGAATAGGACAAAGGTATAAAGAAGAAGAAAAAAAAGTAATCGTCAACTCTTTTCTTGGCAGATAGCTACAACCCTTACTTTGACTGATCTTATGCCATATCTTAAGTCAATTGCTTCAGTTAAGCTTCCTGACTACAACTCTGCAAAGGTACATTTGCCATGATTTGCTTAATCACGTCATTTCATCATTTAAAAATTTCCTGCAAATGCATTGAAAGAAACTTGGGAATCATCCATGTTTCACCAATATGCCCTTTCTTGCTATTAAAGATACTTTTAGATATTCTTTCTTGTGTGATTGCCTTCTAAAACTGTAATGCCTATATTAATCAAATCAAGCAAACAAAATTTATCAACTCTTGTTGTGGCCCTTGTGGGTAAGGATGGCATTGTAGTTCATCTCATGCTAGGGTTTATGTCACAGGTAGAGAGGGTTGATGAATAATGATGCAAAAGGAACTTGACTATGAACAACAAACTTCATGGTTGTTTCAGCATATATTATTTAGAAAGAAAATCAATGATGTTCATATGTCTTGATTCTCTCGAAGGACTCGAAGATCTTATTTAACTATGCAAGTTTAAATGATGAGAATGAGACTCTTATATGGGAACATAATTTTAATGGATTTAACTGATATATATCCAGTTTATGCATGCTTGTAAAAATTGAGTTTTTAGCTTGTTAGAAACCGAGGACTTCTTTATGCAAATTTTCAGAGACTTGGTAATTAGACAATCTAATAAGATGTGTTGAACATGGTAAACTAAAGGAAAATGAGTACTCTGTATGTGTTTCTGGTGTGATTTTTGTAATATATTGCAGACACATTGTAGTTCTCACCCCATCATCTGGAGATCTTTCTTATAAGGGGCTATCATATTCCTTCGTTTTTTTTTGTTAGACTAAGAAATTGTTTATCTTTGCTGAAAATTCTAGATATTCCTTCATTGGTATTTCATATATATAGTTTCAGTTAATAATATTAGGAGGCTTTAAAGCTTTTTAAAATGAACCGATTTTGGCACTTAAGACTTTTTTATGCTTCCGGCTTTGGATTGTTGGAAAGTCTTCTCACAGCTTGTCTAAGTCGTTGTTGAACACACTAAAGTGCTTGTGATAATCTTGTTCTCATGGCAGCTTGAGCTTCAGTACTTCCATGAACATGCAGCACTTAGTTCATCTGTTTCCTTGAACAAGTCCCCTATTTTCAATGTTTCAGCCACCTGTGGTACTCCAAGCACTGTAATTGGTGTGGAGGCAGGTTATGATACTTCTATTTCCGATTTTACGAAGTACAATGTTGGCATTAGCATGACAAAACCAGATTCCTGTACATCTGTTATCTTGTAAGTCTCTTTGCTTGAACTACTATATATAGTTCACATGTGATATTGCTGCTAAAATTTTCTGAAACATAAAGATGGATTTATGAATATGTTACAGCTTGTTGAAAAGAATATTATAGAACTTAATTAGAAAATTGAACAAACATTGGAATGCTCAAGGATTTAATCATCCCAACAGGCTTAATTGAACTTATTTTATGCTAGTGTTGTTACTTTAAAACATTTGATCTTTGCATAATGACTTTTTAAATTAATATCACGTCACAATCTCCCCTTCCCTTTTTGGAATAGGGGTCATTACTCAATATCCAACTAAACTGGTTTTTTGTTTTTGGTTTTTTTTCTAATCCTGTCATGGATTCCAGAGCCGAAAAGGGTGACCTAGTCAGAGCGTCGTATGCACAGTACCTTGATCAAGGGAGAACCACTTCAGTAGTGGAGTTTACAAACAGATTTTCTGAAGATGGAAATACTTTAACTGTTGGAGGATCATATGCTGTTGATGATTTAACCGTAATCAAGCTGAAGCATAATAACCAGGGGAATTTCGGAGCACTTGTGCAACACGAGTTTAAACCCAAGTCAGTACTGACAGTGGCAGCTGAGTTTGATTACGATTCTATTGACACACATCCAAAACTCGGCATATCACTTGCACTAAAACCATGACTTGAGTAGCATCTGATAATCAGCTGGTTCTGTTTGATGTACATGTATGCATCTTCTGTACTTTGTGATTTGCAACATAATCTTCCTAAAAGCGCGCTCATTTTGTATTGCTTGAACAACTCGGTCTCTTGTTTCAAATCACATGTTGAATATATGTGTTATTATCTTTCATGTTTCTGTTTTTAGGCACTTGAAACTCTGGGTTTGAACATGGTGCGCCATTTCGTAAGAAGATCTTTGATATCAGCATTCATTCTTGTTCCTTTACCTCCCCAGACTAGCATATGAGAAAGGTCTTCCATTGATGAGCCATCTACTTCATGCACAATTTTGAATCCCATTCTACTATAGAACCTTACCAGCTGCACAAAGATACAAATGAAATTAGTTTTGCTCAAATACTGTTAAAAACACAAAAGGGTCACCTTTATTTTAGCACTAACAGTATGGATTTTTGTATGAAATTGAAGGAAGGCTTTATGTGAACCTTGGAAAATACTAAATAATATGGTGTGCTGTTGAATTTGCTACATTATTTGTGGTTTTTTTTTACTGGTTGATGGAGAACAAGATTTGACAATAAAGAAGGGAAAGAGAAAAAAAAAAAACCTTAGAATGGTAGAGATCAGTATCATTGATAGCAAGAAGCTGAGCAGAGTTGCAAGCAGAATCAAAACCATGTCTAACAGCAACAGCACCAAGGAATAATCCAACCCCAAAAATTGATCTCTGCATACTCAAAGTCTCTTTGCTCAATCTGATGGAATCCAAGTGCAGAATTTTGCCATCAAACCAGAACCTTATCACTCCTTCTGCTCTTCCTAGCTCTCTGTTTGTCTCCAAGTTTTTTGCTGTTATTCTGAAAAAGGGTCCCACTTTTTGCAGCTTTAAATCCAGATTTCTAGATTTTGAGGTTTCCATTATTTCTTGCATTGTTGGGATATCAGCAAAACTTACTGATGATGTTATCCTTGTTGATGCTCTAATCATGCCCGTACTCATACTCATACTCTGGTTATTTTGATTTGAGATTGCAGTTTTGGTTGTTGGGTTTAATGGAACAAATCCCACATCTATCTGGTAAAATTGAAAATCATGTCATTCATGTTGTATAACTATTTTTAGGGGAGTTGGGATGGACAACTTTTGGAGGATGTAATGCCACGTGGAAGATCATGGTCCTTTATTTTCTAGGTTGAATATCTTTTAAGTTACTGATTGACAAACTGCAAACATGTTCTTTGTAAATAGAAACTTCTAGCAACTCGGATTCCAGACTTAAACTGCAAACATGCTCTTTTTTTGGTATTTTTCAAGAATTTGTTCAAAAATTATTTTCCAATAAACGTTTTTGGGTTGATAAATTTTCTATTTGCATCTACTACTACACATTAAATATCACACCCTTAATCCTTATCACTGTTAAAATTTATAAGTACTTGCACATTCACCATTCAAATTTACATGAGAAAGTTCCAAAGCCAACTATAACAAACTTTTTTTTTTCTTTCCATTCCTTGTACCTACATAATTACATACATACACAGACTATAAACAAAAAAAGACAGATTACAGAATGTCAAGTATTCTGATTACATAATTACATACACATATTTATTTTACAGATCGATCACAGAATGTTAAGTATTTTGATTCCTCTTTGTGAAAAACAGATCAATAGGAAGATATTTGCCTTGTTCTGGTAATGACTTGCGCCTTTTCTTTCTACTTTGGCTCACAATCTGGTCTTTTTTAATATACCTGACAAAAATTAGACAACTTCATAAATGAATACTGCTTGATTTACATTCTTATGACTTTCTTCAAACGTGTTCAATCAGCAGTATAGGACATAAAACTAAATGCGATGGGAGATGATGGTTATGCTAATAAGCAATGTGAAAGTACTTATACTATTCTCCTGTTGCACTATTACCTTAGGCACAACACTCATACTTCAGATTTCTTGTATTTTCCAAGATCAGTGGTCAGTCTCCAATTACAGAGCATTAACAGAAAAATGAAAAGAAAAAAAATTGAAAGGCCAAAAAAAGTGGTGTATTTACCTCTGCTTCGAGCAGTGATTATTCATTGAGCTGCTACCAGAGCACTCTTCCTGCAATCTTTCAGCAAGATGAAAATCAAAATGTTCTTGTCTTTCATCAACAAATTCAAGAGGCATCTCTATTCCACATATAGAACACTTGTAACCATCCACCCACAAAAACTGATCTTGCCGACTAGAGGAACAGGCATCGGTATCAACTCTAGCATTGGTACATGCTGTCACTTCATCAGGGTTTTTGTTACTGCGACAATATTCTGTCTCCAAAGATAGCGTGGCAACAGGTTTGTGTTCTTTAGAGGTATGCTCAACCCGAGCACTTTCCTTGAGAGACAATAGAAAACAGCAAAGGCAATAAACAATTAAACTTTCTAGGACAGTGAAAGTAGGCACCTACTTTTTTCACTCAGTGATTCTAACAATGAGTTAAGGATTAAAACAGAGAAGAAAAATATATCAAGACGTACTTCTGCTTGAATATTATTGAGAGGCATATTGTTTTGTTCTACATCAGAAGTATTTTCGTTCAAACTGCAGTTGTTATGACAGAAATCTGAGAATTGGTCGCTGTTGAAGACATCTTCATGCACGAAAGTAGATCTGTGGTCACAAGCAGCTAAAACATCTCCATTCTCATTCGGAAAACAATTTTCCTTTGCCTTTAGCTTTGAACTATCACGGTTATGGATAGTAGGTTCAGATGCATCTCCTACTATGACAAAGTTCGTAATGGATTTCTGCATAGGATCAGACGAGCCAACTTTATCTTCACTAAACTGAGAAACTCGAAGGCCTGTTAGAAAATAACAGACAAACAAAGACATCAAGTATTAACAACTAAAAGTTACAGACAGATACAATAAGTCACGTACAAACATGATAGATGAAGACAGCTTTTTAAGTATAACTGTATAAGGAATAAATTTCAGACATCTTATTAATGATCTAGTGTGATCCTATCCAAAATCCTTCCCAGAGTTTCTTAGTGTGGAAACTAAGTCTACCCTAAACGAGTTTATAAACGAACACGGATGAGGCTTATAAACGAACATGAACGAGCTGTTCGCGAGCCAATGAAGTTACAAGTGACAATCATAATTGACTTTGTGGAAGGTTTCATCGAATACACTTTTGACTTCATATTATCTTTACTTGTAAAAATGCATATTTATCTGTCTACAAAGTAACAGGACACTTCAAAAATCTTCCATAAAATCTGGAAAACAAATTAAACTCCTTTATTACCTATAAGTCTCAGTGATGCAGGAAGTTCCGCTTTCAGCAGTTTCTTAGCATGTGACAGTATATCCTCACTTGAACATATAAACTTCTGCAAAGTCACGGCTCTAGTTCGAACCTATCAGAAATTGAGTAAGTCAAGAGCTCAAAGTTAAAATGAGAATGTAACACTAGCTAAGCAAAGTTTGTCACAAGATCACATCAAAGTCCCAAACATGATTCAAAATCTCGGATGTGGTCACAATCGTGGTAACGGTCACAGAACCACTTCCGCGGGTAATGCAGATGGTTTGAAGCTGTTGCAAGTTTGCAACCTAATACCTAGGTTGTGAGTAAGCTCAAAAACCTTTACGAATGTGGCGATGCGGTTAAAATAGAATACTATGTTCCAAAAGACAAGAACGATTAATTTTTGACATCAGAAAGCTTCAGTAGAACACAGAAAACTATCCAAGTCTTTTTCCAGCACATATGCAATACACCCTTCTAAATCTTTCACATCTATCTGATACATATATGCATGTGAGCACATGCAAAAATGCATCGGCATGACACTCATGCAAGTGTGAAGTTGGGGAGGGATCAAGGATAAAGTATGCAGACATCATAGATCACCTCAAAACACGCCGTTTTCAATTTAAGTGTCAGAGTTCGCCCACGAAGTCCATCCTTTTGTAAATCAGTTGAAAGCGTCTCAGCAAGTTCAGCTGCAACAAGGAACCAGAGAAAGTGAAGTTGTCAAAGTAAATACTCGTTGCTCAACCCAATGCTCAACTGTTGGTGGAATATTTTAACAAATTAGGGAAAATCGTAAAAAGGTGAACAAAAGTATGCTAATTAAGTTGCTAACAGTAACAGGGGGTATAGTAAAATAAAATTAAAGAGGCAGCAAAAATGTAAGTTCACATGCTAGGTTAGTCAAAGGCATCTCAATTGCCATGGGTATAAATGATCACTTTTGGCTTCTTGTTGTTTCTGTAGTTCGAATTAGTTCAAGGTCCACCTGCAAGAGGTTAAGAACTAGCCAGGCTGGTCAATTTCCACGTAGATTTCGTGAATCCGATGAACCAACTACCCGTTTGACCACCCTCAGATTTCCCACTTATCAGCCATCTACATACATTCTCCCGCCATACACTTGTGTTCTTTTCAAAGACAACCCGCCTTCCTCCTTTTCCCAGCTCCCTTTCATTGACTGAACAATGAACAAGCAACCTCTCTAGTTCTACATCCTCTACAACCTTGGACACAACTTCTAAGCATCAAAAGTTTCTAGGATAATGCTAGATATAAAAACATTACATAGTTGAGGATGTCATCCTGATTTCATAATAGTATAATACCATATTACCTAACTTCTGATACAAAAAAGCTTCATCCTCGGTGGCAGAAAATGTTCTCTCATTACTCATGCTCTTCCGCAGCCTGG
Organism: Spinacia oleracea; assembly: GCF_020520425.1. NCBI lineage: Eukaryota > Viridiplantae > Streptophyta > Magnoliopsida > Caryophyllales > Amaranthaceae > Spinacia > Spinacia oleracea. The sequence continues at coordinate 184,958,409 of NC_079490.1, forward strand.
CTTCTGGAGTATCTGTGCTCCCTAGTCCCAATCCAACAGAAAGGAAAAATTCTGCAGTAAGTTTAGATTATGGTCATTTTCCCATTGTAATATGAACCTGGGCAAAAAAAAAAAATTGGAAATGAACCACATTTGATATGCAAGATGCAACACTATCACATAAATCTTTAAAATTAAGTAAGGTCAAAGTTTGGACAATTTTGGAACAGGCCAAGCAAAAGAATATGGAACAGTTGAGCCAGTAGCAAGGTATAAAGCAGCGAGGGATGTCATCCTGATTTCATAATATCCTAAGATAACAATTTGATCTCAATTTTCCTTGATTGGATCTAATTTTATCATTCTACCGGAAGTGACGTGAATTTTATTGAAATCTTGTTTTTGTAACAAGGTGATCTGATCCGACTTCTCTAAGTTAAACAGAAACAAGAAATGACAAGCTGAATCAAGGTGAATCAAATGTGGAAATTATCCAAGTGAGAATCACGCCACTAAATCTTATCAAGGCACATATCCATAATGCGGTCAAACAAAACAATGTCATGCCTGATCATCTCTTCTAAGTTTTTAACAACATCCTCTCTCTTCATTGTGATCCTCTTTATCTCTTACACTTCCTTACTGGACCATTAATTTGCATTCTCCAACATGCCCGTAAACCACTTTTGCCTCGTTATTATCTTCAGTTGAGGCCATTCCTCCATTATAAACTATTAAATTCCTAATCCTACCAGGCTACCCTTCTAAAAACCACACATCAATAATTTCTTGACTCGTTTACTAAACAAGTGAAGGACTTAGAACACATATAAGTGGCCAACACTCTGAATCACAAAGGATTACATGTGTAATAGCAACCCAGTAATTCTTCCTCATATCAAAGAAACCCTGAAGCCTTACTCCAATTCTGCTATATAGCCAAAATGTAAGATGAAATGTCTTCATTTACTAGGGAAAGAATACAAATACAGAAGAAAACAGAAGAGACCTCTGAAAAAGCTTGGCTACCACACAGCTAAATCATTCTTAAGAGAGTTAACGATACGACTATAAAGATTCAAAGATAAGAAAAACCACAAGGTAATCAGTGACCTGCAGATGAAGGAGAAAACAAGGCACAGAGAAAACTGCCTTTCTCAAGCAAATCCTTGCATGTATTTATTTCAAAAGCATTCCTTAGGATATGCTCGGTAACCTTGCCAATGCCTCCAATCTGTTCATAAAGCATAAAGAAATGAATTGATGAACACAAGTTCGCATACACCAGACTATTTAATTGGTTTTACATTTCTCAATTACTACCAAACTTGAGGGACCCCTTCTTAGCCTTCTATACAAAAGCAAAGAACAAAGACAAGACTCATAACAGAGGTACCTTTCTTATCGGGAGGGAGGATATGAATGTCATCACAGCCAATCGATCATTTGGCAAAATAAATTGTCCATTTGGCTTGTTTATATCTGAGCAAACCTAAAATTCATACAATCAATATAATACCAAGAATTTAAGTCAATATCACATTAACTAACAACCATACAGGCATACAGGAAATAACAGGGTTTCCAAATTTGATCTTTTAAAGTTTGTAAGTGTGCTATCTACTAGAATCAGGTTATTTCCTGATGGGCAATAAATTCCTGTATCTTTAAACACATCGATGGCTATCAAATAAGGATGGAAGGAGTATCATGGATAAGAATGTCAATAGGAAAAAATAAGCATTGTTCACACAATGACAAATTTGAGTTCTCTCATAGACCTATGCCCCACTAGAGCATAGCATTAGTTGCATTTTTATCAGACAAGAGATTTATCCTAGTCCCAAACAAGGATTTATCCTACTGCAAACACTACCCAGTACCCATACAAGTTTTATTGTCTGTCCACGATTTGATAAAGTTGTTTTCTATTTCAAAGCCCTTCTCTGCTTTTAATCTTCTCAAAAATCTATTATCAATTGCCTAATACTATGGCCTTGAAGAAATGCTTATCATGCCAAAGTTGAATTAATTTCATATGTATGCCAAGAGTTATCATCGATGAGATTTTATCAGTTATTCAGTCTCACTCTCATGGGAATATGGGATAATCTTGCAGCTAAGACACCATCAATGGATAGCCAGGTCAAATGATGGGAAAAAAACATAAAGATGCCGTCAGATTCTTGAAATTATGACGTATATTACAGAAAAGATATTACACATATATCCTAACATGGACCTTATATTCACCAGATTTAAATGCAATAGAAGTAAATGAAAATATAAAAGCACCTTAGCCAGTAATCGATTAGGAGCCACACCAGCACTACATGTCAAACCAGTTTCTTCAAAAACACCTCTTCTGATCTCACCAGCAACCTTTTGTGAAAAAGTATACGAAAAAAGGGGAACAAAAGCATTCAATCATACAGAAACATGAGTTATGCAAACAGATAAATCAAAGCAGAAGAATAATAGGACAGAAAAGGCAGGAAACATTTGCCAAGAGATTCATCTACTAGAATACTCACATCATCACTTCTCACGTCTCTTTCTCTGCAGACCTCAGTTATATCAAGGTATGCTTCATCTAAACTGGCGGAAATGAAGTTAAGGTCGTATCTCCGAAATACTGAAGAGTGATCATGCAAGATAGGATCATAAGCCAATTAAAAAAGTAATAAATCGGCGGTAAATCGTAGAAAACATCTTTAGTAGCTCCCACCATTTCTAGTTAAGGTACTATAGTAAGTATACTTCTCAAAATCTACTGGAACAAAGATCAGCTCTGGGCATAATTTACGTGCAATAAAGCCCGGCATTGCGGCGCGAACTCCATATTTCCGTGCCTAAAAGTGGACAAAATATCTTCAGATGATAAGCTATGCAGATGGTCAAATAAAAATCCTCAACCGACCACATGGACAGGCAAGCTTTTCATACCAAGGAACACTCGAGGATATGCTCATTGCTCAACACAGAATTTAGCCTAAATCTGGAACTTCTACTTCATACCTCATAATTAGCAGTACATATCATAGACATGCCGCCAACAGCCATTGGCTTTCCCTCCAATGAAGGATTGCTTAGTGTCTCAGCAGCAGCATAAAAGGCATCCATATCTACATGAAGCCAAATTCTTGACAAGTCGCGTCTGGCTTCTAACTCTATGATTCTTCTTTCAGCAACCTGTACATTGCACAAACACTATGATAGTCCATAAACAAAAACTATTTGAACTTTTGACCAAAATACCTGAAAAACAAACCTTCTGGTAATGAGATATATCAGCCGTTGATAGCTTCCCACACCTATCGCGCATGTTCTCAGTCCTCTGCCTCATAAGGGCCTCCTTGCGTTCCTCGTTTTCAAAATACTTTGAACCTTTGCTCATTTCATATACTATTCTCTGTACTTTTTCCTTGTCAACTCCATCCATACCTAAAAATAAAAATGCAACTTCATCAACAAACAGCAACATTATAAGGTTCCTACCATGTCCTATGATTTACATACACTAGATAGAAACACCCTACATGGCGTACAGTAACAGCCTAACAGGTCAATACAACAAGCCTACATAACATTGATCCAGCCCTAAAGAAGAATGAAACCACATTGCAACCTAATTCCCAATTCTCAATTAAAATAATTCAGATTGTTTCGAAGTTACAGGCATAGGATTACAAGTTCTCGGTAAATCACCTTCAAAAACCGAACCAAATGGAGAGTAGGGCATGCAAATGGAGAATCAGCAACATCATAAATAAGCCATGATTCTACAAATTAACGGAATTTTACAAATTGAGCACACCCCATATTAAAAAAACACAAATATCAGCTCCTTGTAACCCTAAATTTAGATAAATGGCAGTATGAAGTAGTCAAAGAAACAGCTTGGAAATGATATTGACATTGAAATTGATTGCTAAATTAAAATTAATGATGATATTCAGATGAATCCGAAAACGATAAGCTACTTGAAACTCATACAAAATGATAAGTATAATCATAAAAGGCTAATACACGAGATATGGTACAAATTGAAAGTTGCAGAAAGTGGAAAATAAATAAATAAATAAATAAATAAATAAATAAAAAGGAAAGAAAAGTGACCAGCTTTGGCATTAGTATAAACAGTGTGATAAGAGTGCCATGGTTTTGAAACTGGAACATCGCTGGAAGACTCGCTCTTCTCCGTCTTTTCCATCTTTCACTCTGCAACTTCTTTTCAGAAGAGAGACAGATAGAGAAGGAGGAGAAAATAGTTCGTCAAATTTTAGAATTGGGCGCGAGAAAGCCCACTTCTTTGGAACCCCGCTCTCCGACGGCCCAACATATATTTGTTACTCCCTCCGTATTTATTTAAGAGATACACTTGGCCGGACACGGGTATTAAGAAGAAGAATTGAATGAAATAAACTAATAAAACAAGTGGGGTTGAGCAGATATTTTAATAGGAAAAACAAGTGGGGACCATGTCATTTTAGGGAGTGGGGGTGGGGTGGGTGTAGATATATTATTTAATTAGATGGTGGGTTTGATAAGTTACTAAAAATGGCAAGTGTATCTCTTAAATAAATACGGCCGGAAAAGACAAGTGTATCTCTTAAATAAATACAGAGGGGGTAGGTGAGTATAATAAAATAATGGATAAAGTAACATAAATGTGTAAAAAGATGAGTGCGTGTAAAAAAATATGAGTAAAATAAGAGAAAATGAGTGAAAAATTATAAATGTTGTGGGGTAGAAGGGATAAGATAGTAAATTCTAATGTCCAAAAATAGAATCAAGCATAATGTAAAGAACATTATGAAACTGAATCAAATGAAAAATGTAAAGATCATTTTAAAACGGGTGCAACATTACTTAATGAGAGTTCCACGTGACATATATACTATATAATTTATGAACATTTTTTAATGTAGGAAAAATTCATGCCCCTAATTCTAACTATGAGCGGTTTGTTTTAAAAGGTCTCAACTTTTTATCAACTCAGGGTAATCCCAATTTTTGGGGTATCATCTCAAACAAGGTTCACCCATAATTGACTTGCTCAATCAATGAATATAGTCATGTAAATGCTAGCAATGGGTTGCATGAAGAAATAAATAAGGGTGCAAGACCAGGTTTTCGGGCTACATTAACCAGTTGAGCACGTTCATTATGCATGGAGGAATTATTGAGATATACCTCTAAAAGTTGGGATTCTGAGTAAATTAAAAGTTGAGACATTTTAAAGCAAATACTTTGAGTATAATAATAAAGATTGCTGATGTAAATAGATTAAATATGATATTATCACTTATACTCCAAAATATGATTTGACATTATATGAATCAAGAAAATTCTCATATGCTTTCTATTGATGTGATTTGAGTATAATAATAATACCAAACTTTGGTGTTACATTGTAAATTAGTGTATGGATAAAATAGTTCATACTTAGTTGAGAATCGATAGGGAAAAATGTACACAATTGTAACGTTGATATAGTCCAGGTCCATATACATGTGAATTCCAAATGCTATATAATCTTTTGCATTATGGCTCACTCTAAGCCAAATAAATGATATCGGCAAAACATATACTCCCTCCGTATTTTTTTAAGAGATACACTTGTTTTTTCCGGCCGTATTTTTTTAAGAGATACACTTGCCATTTTTGGTAACTTATCAACCCCACCACCTAATTAAATAATATATCTACTACACTTTATGACCCACCATCCAATTAAAAAATAATTTTACAACTACACTCACCCCACCCCCACCTCCACTTGTTCAAAAGGACATGGTCCCCAATGTACTTATTTATTAAAATATCTACCCCAACCCCACTTATTTTATTCTTCTTAAGACCCGTGCCCAACCAAGTGTATCTCTTAAAAAAATACGGAGGGAGTACCTCGAATACATAACACAAAACAACATAATTTAAGGAACGGTTTTTCTAACGTGTGCTCACGGGCACATGTTAACAAAACAGATTCCTAATAAATACTCTTTAATTCTCTTATTGCCGCTTAATTATTTTAGAAAAAAAAAGGTAAAGGAGTTAGGCGTCAAAACTAAACTTGCAATTAGTACTAGCATTAATTGAGATCTTGATATTAAGATTTGCGGCTAGGCTAAAGTGGGAAAAATAAGTTGTTAATATTTGATTTAGATTCATATTAGAAAATTGGTTAAAATAAATCTAGTGAGAAATTAGGAAAATAGTGATAAAACTAGTTAGAGTTAAAATAAGGTATGTTTTATTAGTTCACAAATCAAATATTTAACATACGTTTTTTAAACTTGTATTATCCTATGATATCAAATATTTATTATGAATCTGTTTTGTGGGCACACGTTAGAAAAACCGTTTAACGAATACTTAATATATGTAGTACGTGGTTACATTACAAGATATTTCGAAGCTAATTTAAAGAATAAAATACTACGAATAATACTAAATTAATAGGTACATATCCTAGTTTGAAAACCATACAGAGGTGATCTTCACTTAATTACCAAGATATCCGCAACCTTAGACGAGGCAATAAACTAAAAATAGAATATATGTGATCTCCTCGATATGATTTCTTGCCGTTTACAGTTATTATGGTTGATGTATTTCCTCTATTGGAGATAACTCCCTTTCCATTCCATTATTTTTTAATTAAGTTCAATAATTGGAATTATTCTTTAAATATATACACTTACCTTTTTTATACCCTCCAAATTAAAATAAACAGTGTTACATCCTTTTTTAGGGTTAATATTTTATTGTTTTTTCTTAAAAAAAGCTTATATATTGACATTGCTTTCTCTCTATATTCTCATAAACAGCTTCTTACATAGACTTAATGTGCCATTCATTTTCTGTCTAATTTGTGGTTCAATCCTTTATACGTAGTTTTGGTTAGTTTGTTCGGTTTATATTTTTTGTTGTTTGTCATCTTAATTTTTTTTTTTTTTTTGACGGGAAAGATTAGTGCATTAAATTAATTCGTGGACAAATTGTCCATAAGTACATAGGGGGAAATCTCCGGAGGACAGTGATTTTCCCATACTTGTTCAGTTTCGAACGGCACTAATCTAGCAAGGTGTTTGTCATCTTAATTATAGTCTTCATATTTTCCCTAATAATATTGTTTAATTTGTGTTGGTTTGCAGTAGCTTAAGTATAATGAAGAGGGGAAGTAATGTGCTCTTGTTTCTAGCATCTTTATGTATAGTTGGAGGTATGCTTTCTCGATTTTAGATGCAAATTAAAGGCGTTACTATTTCTAATTTAATTTTCCTTTGCCTTATTTTCAAATGCGTAAACAAATCATTATAGGCATTATTCAGTTTTTGCAAGAACATTTTTCTTAGGAATATATCTTACATATCTCTTTTTATCTCTTTACATATCTTGTACCTAATCAATAATTAATTTTCCAAGGTACTTGTACGTATAAAGAAAAATGTTCTTTTTTATGAAAGAATTATGAAATTAATTAAGACAAAGAGAAACTACAAGTATATATTTGAAGCTTATAGCATTGTAGGAGTGGAACTAAATTGACTAATTGAGTGATTATTGAAACTAAATGTGAGTCTTCGAAACATGCGTAATGAAAGGTTTTTAGCGTGTCACCAATGGTGTTTTAAATTAATAGTATAATTATAATTACATTAGCACTTTTAGAAACAATTAGGCAGACTAATAACCTTTCACAAAAATGTTAAATAGTGATTTTAATGGGTAACGTGCTAAGCTAGGTAGGTTAAACCTTCACCGCTTTATGTACAACCAGTGGCGGAGCCAGTCCTTGACCCCACTTGAATTTCTTTTTCTTTTTTTTATAGTTAAAATTTCAATTTTTTTTAAAAAAATACATAATTTTAGTGAAAGTTTCATCAATTTTTAAATAGTGACCCCGCTATCTCGAATTTCTGGATCCGCTACTGTGTACAACCAGTCGACGACCATGAATGCATGCATGACTCCATTACTGAACTTTAGTTACACGCATGAAGAAAATTTCCAGGGAATTATATATCACTTCCCACGATTTCATTAACTAAAAAATAGATAAATGAAAAAACTTGAATAAGCAATCTAATATTAGGTATGTAGATGGGGATTAGGTCTCACCTAAGTAGTCTAAACATATGTCATTGTTAGCAACTTAGCATCTAGGCTTAAATTCTAATTAAGGCCGTAAAGTATTAACTAATATAATAATAATCGCCCCACATTTTAAATTACACTCAAACTTAGTTTTAGGGTATGTAGTAATGTTATTAATGCTTATTATGAACTATCCTCGTCAAAAAATGTACTCCCTCCGTCCCGGAATACTCGACCCGGTTTGACCGGCACAGAGTTTAAGGGACTTGAATTGACTTATTTAATTTAATAGGTAGTAGTTGATAGTGGGGTATTATTTTAATGTAGTTAGTGGGAAATGTGTAAAGGGGTGGGGATGGGGAGAGTAGGGGTTGAATTTTTAATTATTTTTTGTAGGGGGTAGGTGGGTTAATAGGGGTGGATCAGAAATAATATAATATTGTTAGAATATTTCCATTTTTAGAAACAGGTCAAGTATTAAGGGACGGCCCGATAAGGAAAACAGGTCAAGTATTCCGGGACGGAGGGAGTAATAACTCTTTTCTTTAAACAGAAAACTATAGGAGTAAGGAAATTATACCTAATTGTGGATTATTTACAATAACAACTCAACTGCACCATTTTGTCCCTTTATTCAAAGGATGTGTGTATAGGTTGGCCGGGAAGTGATAAATCCAAGAAATTTTTTACTTCTTTTAAGGAAATCAATATATTTTAAAAGTTGATTTCCTTGGAAGAAGTGAAATTCTTACTTGGATTTATCATTTGCCAGGTTGGCCGATGGGTGTGATTTAACGGAGTATTATTGTTCTCATAAAAAAGAAAATACTCCTGATAGCGTCGGCAAATTAAGAAAAAATAGATTTTAAGTTTCTCATAAATTTTTTGATTGGTTGGAATTAAATGCAATTGTTATAAGAATGGAAGTCAATGGTACAAGGTTGCAAGTTAGGAAGTGGAGTAACATACGTTAAGTTAGCGAGTACGTAAATCTAGCAAAATCACAAAAACCCATTAATAATAATAATTTGAGTAGCTAACACGCTAAACTCTCCCCCTCATAATAATGGAGCACAAAATGTATGTTCATTCAAGTTTTTCCCTCTTGGATATTGAGATGAAAGATGTATGCATCTCAATTAAAACTTATTGCTTCGAACAACTAATTAGCTTAATTAATCTACTCTTTAATACCTAGCTAGTTTTTTAACGTATAGCACACCCGGTTCACCGGAGCTTAGCTACGACTACATCCGGATTCGACCCGTGTCGCACACCTTGCTTATGGTGGGTGAGTCTCCCAACAAGAGTTTCTGCATATGGCGAGGCTCGAACTCGAGATATCCCTTAAGCGGCATCAAGCTACTTACCACTTTAGCCAACTCTATGTTGGTTAATACCTAGCTAGTTAGTATAAGTACACACTCTTATATACTATTATTCACTTTCTCTCATACACAAATATATGAGTCACGTAACATCCTATTGGCGTATGATTTTGCAAAACTTTATATTATGAAATGTCCGGCAATGAAGTCTCTTATGGTTTTCTATTGTCTTATTGGCATCACAGGATTTTTGGTAGATGCAGCGCCATACGATCATACCGCTGTTACTGATGTAAGTACCTCCAATCTTTTATATTCACTGGTTGTTAGATCGTGCGCTAGCGCACACGATCCCCCAAGGTATATAAAATTATTTTTGTAAAAATGTTACTTAAAAGCTAGGAACTTACAATTTATGGTAAATATTAGAAATGATATGTTAAAGTTAGATGTTGAATTTACATGTAACAGGAAATAGAAACCATATGCGTTTTAATTGATAGTTCGAAGGTACAATATCTAGGAAATTATAGCAAAGAAAACAATACATTTTGTATAGCAATAGAAGGGTGAAACCGTAAATGCTCTATTGTTAAGAATAAGACAAAATAAAACAAAGAAGGAAATGAGAGGCATGCACGTAAATGCACTATTGGGTGAATAGTAATCAAAGTATGAAGCTTTATAAGTGTTAGGATTCAATTAGTCAACCACTCCACCCCCTACGTACATGTCAACATGCATAGTACATTAGTACGTATTGCGTATAATTAAGACTAATTCATTCAATTAGTCCAATTTATAACCAATAATTTATTTTCTTTGATTTTTTTTTTAGTGTGTGGCAGATCCTCTAAAGCCTCAATATACGGGAGGAATAGTAGTGAATCCAGAAATAAACGATGGTTTAAAAGGATGGACAACTCATGGAGGGGTCAAACTTGAGACTAGAACGTCACTTAAAGGAAATAATTTCATTGTGGCTCATAGTAGAAGGCACCTCTATAGCAGTGTATCCCAAAAGGTCTTTTTAGACAAGGATAAACTTTACACATTTTCCGGTTTGTCTCTTATCAACTTTTACGTTTTATATGTTATGTCAATGTTAGCTAGTTTAGATACTTGACATTTAAATATAGTTAAAAAATGAATATATATAATAATTTAATTTATTTTCTGATTTGTTTCCTACTATTTCCACAAAGCTTGGATACAAATAAAGGGGAAGAAAAATACACCAGTTACTGCAATGTTCAAGACTAATGAAGGGTTCAAGCCAGCTGGTTCGGTTGAGGCCCAAGAAGGATGTTGGTCCATGCTTAAGGGTGGCATCACAGTTGACTCTTCTGGCCCAACTGAGTTTTATTTTCAGGTAACATCCATTTTTTTTAATATGTTTGATTCGTTGGCTTGTGCCTTATTTTCCAACATTTAACCTGAAGTCTATCCGTTTGGTATATTTTTTGTTTTCAGTTTTTGTTTTAAAAAAATTGTAAATCATAAAAGGTAGTTTTCACTTTTTTGTTGTCAGTTTTCAAAATCCACATAATTACTATAGATATGACTATTTTTTGGTTCCTGATTTAATCTAATTCATATGACTTACAGAACAAAAAACCAAAAACTGAAACCTGCTATGATATGTGACATGTCACACCATCAATTGATAACTTAACATAATCTTTGGTTGTTCCCTCTTCCAGAGCAATGATACATCGGTTGATATATTGGTTGATAGCGTTTCACTTCAACCATTCACCCAAGAGGAATGGAGATCTCATCAAGATCTAAACATTGATAAGGTAATACATACTACTATACGCACTTAATACCGTTTTTCCTAAACTTATACTACCTCCGTTTCAGAAAGTTCTTTACGCTTTGGAAAATGTATCCAAAGTATAAAAACTTTGACCATAAATTCTCACCATTATATACGTCAAAACGTTATATGTAAGATCTTGTTAGATTGGTCTCGGGATGTATTTTCAGAATATCAAATTTTTACAATTTTTTCACATACGAAATTGGATATATTAGTAGTTAAATATTGCATTGAAATCCGTGCAAATAGTAACTGTAAAGATTTTTTTGAAACGGAGGTAGTATTATCTAAATTTAACTGGACCCTAAATCATTAAAGTCCTCATCATAATTAACTCCTTAAATTAGCTTCTCCATTATATTTCATGCATAATATATATATATATATATATATATATATATATATATATATATATATATTGATGAATATAATATAGTTGCAATATAATTTTGTTTCTTAATTAGGAGCGAAAGGCTAAGGTGAGACTCCAAGTTGTAAACTCATCAGGAAAGCCAGCATCCTTTGCAAACATCTCATTAATCCAAAAGAAAACAAGCTTTCCTTTTGGAGCTTCAATCAACCAAAACATCGTCAATAATGCAGCCTACCAAAAATGGTTCACTTCAAGGTTCACAGTCGCTACATTTGAGAATGAGATGAAGTGGTATAGTACGGAACACTCTCAAGGCAAGGAAGACTACTCTGTAGCCGATTCCATGCTTGCTTTCACAACCAAACATGGGATATCAGTACGTGGTCACAACATCTTTTGGGAAGACCCAAAGTACCAAATGGGATGGGTCAATAATTTATCCCCGAATGACCTCCGAGTAGCCACCGATAGAAGACTCAACTCAGTAGTCTCGAGGTATGTTCTATTTAACTCAAATATATATATATAGCCCAAAACGTCCTAGTTAGGGTAGAGACTTTGGGTTTGGACACGAACTGAACTACTCCTTCCGTCCTGGAATACTTGACATGTTTTCCTTATCGGGCCGTTCCTTAATATTTAACTTGTTTCTAAAAATGGAAATATTCTAACAATATTATATTATTTCTCACTCCACCCCTAGTAACACACCTACCCCTACTCCATACAAAAAATAATTAAAAATTCAACCCGTACTCTCCCCAACCCCACCCCTTTACACATTTCCCACTAACTACATTAAAATAATACCCCACTATCATCTACGGAGTACTACCTATTAAATTAAATAAGTCAATTCAAGTCCCTTAAACTCTGTGCCGGTCAAACCGGGTCGAGTATTCCGGGACGGGGGGAGTATTTTATTGTGAACAGTTCTGAACTAGCTCGGTTAAATTAGTTCGATTCATTTACAAATGAATCGAGAGCTTGAGCTCGGAAATATAGTTTGATTAATTATATTAACAACCCGTACTCAAACTTTACAGAGTTCGGCTCGAAAGCTCACTAACCTTATCAATTACTTTTTCAAAAAAATCTTATTTTAGAATCAATCGACTTTTTCGCAACATTGACAAGTAAAAATAAACCAATAGCTACTTAACTACGTAGTATAATGTGTATTATATCTCTTATCCTTTTTAACTTCATTTCTATACATTCTTACTCTTACTCTTGAATATTGAAACCAATATCAATCACATACAATTCCTAATTATAATTAATTATAGCTGAGTACATTTTATTATTTAACACTATATATATATATATATATATATATATATATTCATATTTTTCTTTTCTTTTTGGCTCCGAACTGTTATCAAACCAATTTCCGTGAACTCGAGCTCAAAATTGAAGTTGGAACCCCTGACCCCAAATCCGAATAGTTAAATGAGCTGGGCTTTATTAGTGTTGGGCTCAGATCGGCTCGTGGCACCCCTAGGTAGAGAGTCGTATATATTCTCCTAATAAAAAACTGTTATTAATTAAGTACTAGTGTGTGGCCCGGGCGATGCCCCGGTTGCTACATTTAATACTTAAGATTTTAGATTTTTCTCGAGCTCAATATTTGACCAAAATACATGTATTTCGTAAAGTGAAAACATCCATGAGGTTCGTCAATTACAAAGACACACTACGTCATTTATCATGCTAAGTAATTTTTCAATTAGATCATTTTACCATTTGTATAATTTGTTTTCAAAAGGTCTTGCATGCACAAGGTGTACAATAAATTTATTATGCACCAATATAACTTTTACCTAATTTTCTTTAACTTTTACTCATTTTTCTCTAACTTTTATATTATTAAAAAGAAGTTAATAAATAAATGTTTTAAAGTATTAAATGATTAATTTTATACATTATTAGTGATTTTGAAGAAATGTTTTTTATTAAAATGAAATTTTTTATTAATAAAAAGTAGATAACTTTTATATGTATAAGGATAACTTTTAAGCATTTTACGTCAACTTTAACTTTAGTGTACAATATTTATCGTACACCCCATGTAAATAAGAATTTGTGATTTGTTTTCTAGTGGAACTAAGTGCTTCAAATTATTAAACAACAATATATATATATATATATATATATATATATATATATATATATATATATATATATATATATATATATATATATATATATATATATATATATAATGTACGTCAACATGTTTTTCATGTTTTAATGCTATAATTGTCATTACTTTTTTCAAAATAGTCCAAAGAAAATAAAATGTCATGTAAAAATTTAGTTGTGTTAAGACTTATGTTAACATTTATTTATAAATTAATGTGAATAAATAAACCACACCACAATTGGTGGTTGGTTAAGATGGTAATGAAACTTATCTTCTACACATGAGGTCTTGTGTTCGAATCTCATTGCATTAGTTTTGGTTGTTTATGACATGGCATAACACTTGGTGAGTGGATGATGTGAAGTAAAGGGCCTTTTAATATATTATATAGATTTGATTAACTTATTATATCTTTTAAAATTTAAATATCCTGGCAGGTACGCAGGAAAGGTGATAGCATGGGATGTTAACAACGAAAACTTACATTTTAACTACTTCGAAAGCAAGCTTGGTGCAAACATTACCGATGTATTCTTCGAGAAAACACGTCAACTTGATAAACACGCAACATTGTTTATGAATGAATACAACACAATAGAGGAACAAGGGGATGTATCATCTTCCCCAACAAAGTATATTCAAAAGCTTAAAGAGATATATAAATCACTTGCAATTGGTGGTCCAGTTAAACTTGGAATTGGTCTTGAGAGTCATTTTACTGTTCCAAATATTCCTTATATAAGATCAACTCTTGACACTCTTGCTTCTACTAAATTACCTATTTGGATCACCGAGCTTGATGTTCAAACTGGGCCTAACCAGGTACGTTTTCGTATAGGTTTTATTTTTGTTTTAAGTTATTGGGCTTTTAAGAAATATCCTATATAAGACAATACTTTAAAAGGCCCAATAAGAAGATAAAGGATCAAGACCCTAAAAATTGGGTTGGCCCTTATACTTATTGGACTACCAGGCCTACGTACATAATATATAATTATTTACTTGCTTTTTCACATAGCCTACGTACATAATATATAATTATTTACGTTCACTAAAACAAAGGTAACTAAATCAAACAAGTTAAGTGACATCTTTAGCGGAGTAACTGGCCTTTTTTCATTGGATTTTGTCTTTTTTATGTAGTTAAACCACCAAATACACGTTTGGTAAATGTTTTTTTACAAACTTTTCTATAAGGCGGTCTTACATAAAAGACCAACTTGGTATCATATAAGTTAAACAATGAAACCAATTAGTTAAGCACTTGAACTAATTAGTTACGCACTGAAACCAATTAGTTAAGCAAAAGAATTAATTAGTTAAGCAATTGAATCAATTAATTAAGCAATGTAACCAATTAGTTAAGAAATTGAACCAATTAGTTAAGTAACCAAAGTGGTCTTTCCGGTAAGGCGGTCTTACACAAAAGTTGCCGATGTTTTTTTCCTTGGCTCTTAATAGGTAAATATCCTAGTTTTTTGCTAGCTTTTTTCACAAGCTTTTGGCTTGTTTATGTGATTAAACAACCAATAATACACGTTTGGTAAATGATTTTTTCTTCGGATAAAAAACCTGCTTTTCCATCAAAACTCAAAAGTTAGTATGAGTAGCTTTTTAAATAGGCTTTTGTTTTTTTTATCGATAATTACATTTTGTATGAAACAACTAGTAGCTAACAGTCAACTTATAAAACCCATTTTTAGAAAATCTACGGTCAAACAACCAACATAAAAAGCCAACACAAACAACCGGTCAAACAAGCCAAGTGAAACAACCATCAACCACTAGCCAACATCCAATTGTCAAACAGACCCAAAGTGAAAATAAAAACCGACAATTCAAGATCTTAACCAAAGATCCACCACTGAATAATGAATATATATATATATATATACGTCTACCTTATATTATATTATATTATATTGATTGGTGTAGGTATCATACTTTGAGCAAATACTAAGGGAAGTGCATTCTCATCCAGCAGTACAAGGAATAGTGATATGGGGACCATGGTCACCCCAAGGTCAATGTTATAGGATGTGTTTGGTGAACCCAAACTTTCAAAACATGCCAGCCGGAGATGTATTAGACAAGTTGATGGCTGAATGGGGCCGCCACGGCAAACCCACCGTTGCAACCACAGACGCCAATGGTTTCTTAGACGTTTCACTCTTACATGGTGATTATGATGTTAACTTATTACAACAACAACAACAACAACAACAACAACAACAACAACAACAACACCAACAACAACAACAACTTAACACATTGGATGACCAAACTTCTCCTTCACCTTCAACTTCTCAAAGTTTTAAGGTGGATGCTCTCTCATCCGGTCAAACTTTGAAGATTAATGCTTAAGATTCTTTCTAGCTAACATAAAACCTATCAAGATTATATTATTCATTAAGATTCTTTTATATATAATGCTCTACTAGTACTAGTATTACTTATTTTATTTTTATAATAAAAAGTTAGAGTAGAGTTTTGAGCTTAGCCCTCTATCCAGGGCCGGTCCTGACTTTTTTGTGGCCTATGGGCGAAATAAAAAAATTTAGGCCCCTGTAAAGGTATGTGGACAAAAAAAATTCTCATCAATGTGATGTACTTTCTTAATGAAAAATGTATGTAAATAATAGGCATTTCACTTCTTAAGACTTAATACTATTCTATTCTAATTAAAATAGCCACAAAAAATTAACTCTATTATAAAATATGAAGGCTTGAAAACTTTCGAACTTGTGCCATTAAACATGAATTATGTTCTAATATTTCAAATATTAATCATCAAGGTAAGATAAGACAAAGTCTACAATAACTTGACCTCTTTAAATCTCAAAATTAGATGAAAGAAATATTTTGAATAATTAAAGGATAACGAAACTTAAAATTGAAAATGATAATGACGTAGTAACGACCATTTAGCAAGTCGATAATAATTTGAAGTACAATAAACTAAAATTTAGTTAATTTTCTAAACTCCAAATTAAAACAAGGAGTGTGATTAGATTAACAAAAGAAGAAGAAAACAAGGGATTGTACATGCCTCTATTTTGTAGTGTTCATTTGGATTCCAATGGGTAATAGAATATATTTAATTTGCATAGTTAGTAAATAGAAATAACAAAAATGGAAGAAAAAAAAATCCAAACAAAATTAAGGTTGGTAGGTTCGATCACGGGTGAATTTATTAGAATCCCACGCATGAAACCACTGTGCTGCATTGCCAAAGTATAAACAAATTAGCATTTAATTTTTATTGAACCCATTCTTTGATTAGCTTAAGTGGCAATGGGCTTTTTCCCCTGGGCCCAGGGCGACGGCCCCTTATGCCCTGCCCCAGGGCCGGGCCTGCCTCTATCATGTTAGTTGTTACAATCAAACATTAAAAAAATGTAGTATATTATTTTTATATATCAAGTCACGTAAGTTATTTCTTTATTGTTTATTCTTATACGTAGTAGTTGTTAATTCATTAATTATGGTTACTAAAAGCTTTTACAAGCACATATGTTTCGAGTTTTTTTTCTACAAATAATTGTCCAATCGCTCGATTTTGATTCTTCTATGTTTCGATTGATTTTGTAATAATATATTGATCGGGGGTTCATGTATGATATGAACAAGTTACAAGTACTCTGTATATTTGTCTAATTGTCTTATATTTTGACGTATATTTGTTTCAATGTCTTTTACGGAGTATGTTCTAATTGTGACGATGTAACGATGTGCCCCAAAAGTTTAAAATCAAAGTGAAAATTAAAATGTGATTAGTTCAAATGAGGGTTGACTTCAAAACTTACATACTCATAATCACGAACAATGAGATCTTGACCTAATGATGATCTGCGGTGTACGATAACTTACAGATTCAAATTTTCCATCCATATTTGTAAGTTATATTACTATATTAACTTATTGGCATCAAAAAGTAAAATAAAACAAAAGGTCTTGTGCGCACTAGGTGCACAATAAATTTATTGTACACCAAAATGACTTTTACCCATTTTTTTGTAACTCTAACCTAGTTTTGATTAACTTTTATATTAGTAAAAAAAACGTTGATAGATAAACATTTTAAATAGTTAAATGATTAATTTTATACATTATTAATGATTTTGAAGAAATAAGTTTTATTAAAATGAAAAAAATTATCACTGAAAAATGGATAACTTTTACATATATAAGCTTAACTTTTAAACATTTTGAGTTAACTTTTACTCTGATGTACAATATTTATTGTACAACCCTTGTAAATAAGAATTTGTGAAAATAAAATAAGTAAAGGGATCAAATTGTGGTCGGGTTAGGTTAGTCCTCGAGGAGTTGAGGCTACACAAAGTTTGTCGTTTGTGATTACAACCCAAACAAGCAAGCACGAAGATCCAAACAAAAGGAGTAAACTTTACAGGCGCTTGACAACTTCCTCCCTTCTCCAAACAATGGAAAATGCACGTTTAATCGTGTAGAACTCGAACCCAGTCAATCAATCTCTCAATTGAACTCCCAATTCGCACAAAATTTTCATCTTTTTTCTCTTTGACATTCTCTCATAGTCTCATAGTCTTCCTTCCATTAACAACTTCTGGGTTATTCGGGAAAGAGAAAGAATTTAAGCGTTTTGCCCACTTCAAATTGGCAATTACCCGTTGCTTCTAACCCAATTCTGGTATCTAGGGTTCAAGTTTTCAGCATTTTCCAGGTTGGTTTTCTCTTAATTTACCGAATTTCCTCTTTACTTTTATTGATAAATATATGATCATCACCACCCATCCCCACAAAAATTATAGTTAGTTGAGTAATTTCTGATTAATTTAACATTTAGAGTTGTATACTTTGATGTTTTGATTATGGAAGTTACATTGAATTTAAGTAAAAATCTAATAGTATGTCACTTTTGAATAATTTTCTTCTTGTAATGTAATACAAACTATTGGATTTTCAATTTTTGGGTTAGTGAAAGATAAATATGTGTAATTTCAGATATGGATGAAAGTTCGAGTGACAAGGAGTCATTATGTGCTAGAATTCAACAGCTGGAACGTGGTATGTTGCTCATTCTATGCAAAAAGATATGCATATCACTGAATTATGATGATTACGAATTTACAATGTCCAAAAACTGCGCTTGCTTGCTTGTTTTTCTGTTTAGAAGTGTGAGATTGAAGGGAAACTAGATGGAATGATACGTGTCGTTTACCGTATTAAATTAAAAACCTATCTTAGACCTTCAAAAATATTAACAAGTAGTAAATGGGTAAGAAAGAGTCGATCCCACGAAGAGACTACTAATTTCTAACATCAAAGTTTAACTAATCAGAGGTTTAAAACCAAACCGAAATAATCATAGGATACACAACTTATACAATTATTTACCTATTCACACAGAGGGGGGTGTTTAAAATTCATACTAACAATCTAAGTGAACGTTTAATTACCAACTAAAACAGTTATTTACAAATGACAAGAAAACAAGCCCAATTGGTATGGTTTGATTATAAAGAAATCAGACAATTTAAAGTTCCTTCTTCCATGTACCAAAATCTTATTTAATACTTCGTTTGGCAAATAGGTCGTGGATTTACCGCCGCGATAAATCCAACCCTTATAAACTTGTTTCATTAGAACAATTTATATACTTAATAAAATTAAAGTGATCCGCTCACTCCTAACAATACTAAGTTGTTTACTCTAAATAATCACTTAACGCCGCGTCAAGTAGTAATCTAGCATAGTCTAATTACTCTATACCTGTAATCGTGCACTATCACAAATATAAAGATCAAACACAAAAAGATGAATCCAACAATCATATAACTTGAATAAATACCAAACTCAATATTAATCATGAAATACTCAACGTTTTTCAAGTAAGACCACTCCATGAACATCAAAACTGAAAATTAAATCTGATTGTAATGAATTGTAAGTACAAAGAAACAATATAAAAACTCTTAATTGAAGATAGAGAAGGAGAAAACTCATTAATTAGGAACTAGACCGATGCAGCAGCTGCCTTCGGGTCCGCCGTTAATGGAGATCGCTCACCTTCAATACTGTCAATATCAACAATCCAATCTCACAAACCCTCCTGATTTTTGCTGTGTTTTCTGTGTATCTAAACTCAACAGGGAATGTGAATTTATATCCTCTAAGTGCGTGGAGAACAAGGAATTAAACCCCCAATTGATAAGATGCCCCTCCGAAATTGCAGCTTCTCGTTGATCTCTTCTACTGGTTTGAATGCTTCGTCTCCGATTTGATAGGAAAAGCTGTGTATAACCTAACTAACCTAATTTTTCTTCGCCGAGTATCTCGAAGGTGGAGGGTGGGTATTGAATAGTTGTTGCTCCTTTTCGTATGCTGAAGGAAGATAATTAGCTTTAGTGGGCTACCTTTCTTTTACTTCCCACGTACTAATTAATGATGTAGTTTTAGTGGGCTTTATTGCTTCTTATGGGTTTTCTTGGACCCATTCTCTTTCACAATCTCTTAAAACGTTAGCTCCACTTGACAGCTTGGATTATTTTTCACCTCCCTTTATTAGTTGTAACTGTTAATATCTCCTGTGAATCCCATGGGCTTCGGCTTCCTTCTCAAGCAATTACAACCTGTAGCATTATTAAGTACTATTTAGGCTAATTTAACAATAAAATATAAAACAAAGGAAAATAAACTTACAATTTAAAAGTAATTTAAGACCTAAAATAATAAATAAAAGATAACTACCTGACTTAAATAAGGGGATAAATATATGGTAAATAATGCACTTATCATGGAACAAATTTCCTCGTATGAAAATTGTTTGAAAGTTTAGTTCTAATAATGTAGTAAGAGGCCTTAGTAAGCTCGTTCTGTTGAATTTCAGAATTCAATAATGGGCATATGTTGCACCCATGAAGGAGGAGGACGGGCAAACCACTTACCACTTTAAGTGAGGTTCCATTTTGAAGGAAATTCAGTGGGAAGACTGGAGGAGTAACTACTTAGGCTTATAAGGTGGTTAATTTCTCTTGTTTGCTCCAATTTGGGATGACTCATTTTTGTAGATATATGTGATTCCTAAGTACACCTCCTCCTTACAGCGGAGGCGCTCTTCTACTCCATCACTAGTGGTTCAGAATCTAAATCAGTAGAGTGTTCAATATGAAACTACATATATGGAGTCTCAAATTCTCAATAATCATAGAAATTTTAAAAATTAAACCACTATTTATAGTTTACCATTGAGGATAACTTTCATGATCATACTAAGGAAAGTTGGATTGATCAATGCAGATGGTATTATTGTCTGGATCTTGAGCCTTGACCTTCCCAACGTCGGTCTCATGTAGTTTTTGTACCTGTCTCAACTGTCGCTTTCTTGATATCTTTCCGAGAGTCCATGAAACTATTGCAGTATTACTTGGAATAGGCCACTTGTTCATTTCCCAAAAGCATTAATGTCTCCTGTCAATGACAAACCTGTTCCTGTAAGATGATTTTGTAGCTCGTTTGACTTTCAGAAGTTTTCTTTTTGTTTATAAGGTTGTTGGAACCCTGTAGGTAATAATTACTACACCACTCATGATAGGTACCTTGTTACTCTCCTTTGAGGTCAACCTATGCTAAGACTTGTGAACGAGTTGGAAAAGAATCTCTAGTTTCCTACTAATATTGTTTTGACAAATGTTGTACATATTGTGTTTTTTGTGCGGGACCTGATTTCTCTTTTGGGTTATTTCTTTTGAGGGGTGGGAGTGTTCTTGAACTACTTGGGAGCTAGTTGCCTGCACCTGATTTTTTCTCAAGGGTTGGCATCCCTATTTTTTATGTATAAGTTTCATACTTTTCCATGTTATGGAATATCCCTGTGAATTAAGGACAGTTCATAATCTCCTTTTGAGAACATTATTGGCCATTCTAATTTTAGTTTTATTTATCAATTTTCTGCTATACTGTTAGCATATGATACTTGTATTGTTTTAATGGGCAGAAAAAGATGAGCTCCAGAAAGACATTGAACAATTGTGCATGCAGCAAGCGGGTCCCAGTTACATTGCATTTGCCAATCAGATGTATTGTCGAAGGTAAACATCATATACGAATAAATGAAGCTGTTGGGGGGATTTTTATTTTTTTTTGTTTATCTGAATAATGTGCTATACGCTGGAATGGGAGATTTAAATGCTGAGGAATATTACAAGATTGCACTTCTGTTGGCACATTAGGACTGCTGGCTTGGAACAGGAAGTTGAGAATTTGAAGAAGAAGTTGACTGACTGTATAAAAGAGAATTCAAATATCAAGGAAGAGCTTTCTGAGGCTCAGAGAATCAAAGTGAGTTTTTACCTTTTATTTCTTATTGCAATTGAATTTTCAATGCCATTTGTGTCTGACGGTTTTCCTTTTCTTTTCCCAGACGTATATAGATCAACTCCACAAGTTGGAGGTTGCAAAGGTATCTGCCTTGCTCTCTCCTGTACATTGATGTGCTTACTTATCAGCGGTAGTTAGATGCTCGCTTCTGTGATAGGTGAACTTATACCACACCTGCAAAATTACCTTTATCGTTGAACTGAAACCTCAAATTCCTACTAGAGATGACTTGAAGTTCTATTTAATATGTTCTGCTCTTGGTTAATGTGTGGAAAGATTATGCTGCATCTTGTTGTCTGTTGCAGAATCTACATGCTTCTTGTTGCGGAAACTAGGCAGAAACAATGACAATTTGTACTGGATAATTAGGCATAGAGTAGGAGAGTGGAGAGTCCTTCCGTTCTCTGAACTCAGAGAGCTATCATGATCACACCAAAATGTTGGTTTGTGTGTTTGTGTTGTATGCTGATATAGATTGGTGAAGGATGCTGTGTTTTTTTTATTAGTTTGTTGTAGTATTTGTGCATTTCATACCTCAAATCTACTGTTGGGAAATGCATATACTATGTGATGGTTTTGGAGGTACAGTTAGCATATTGTCTAGTTTTTAATTTTTTGTGCTTGTTGAAGAGCAGTAAATTTGGAGATTAGTGAAAACTGAAGACTGATACTTCACTCGTTATATTTAATCTTGAGTCTGATTGGAAAGGAAGGGAATGTGTATCGGTTATTTGTTGTGAATTTTTAAGATACTGGTTGTATTATTTGGCTTCTGTAATCTTCTCTTATCATTTTGTAGAACACAGAAGTAGCCAAGCAGCTTGAATATTTGCGTGGAGTTGTTACTAGTGCCTTCAATGATCGGGACCATGCGATACTGGAGGTCAATATCTCTCTCTCGTTCTTGTTTTACTGCTTTTTCATAATTATGCTAGCTGTATTTATATTTAATGTTGTCTCGCTGTTTGTAGGCTGAGAAGGCCAAAGAAAATGAAGATATGATGTCCCAGAAAATGAATGATGCCGAGAAAAGGTGCTTTTCAATTTTTAATGTTCCCCATTGTGATTCATTAGTGCTTCAAGTTTGAGAGATGCGCCTTTGTTTTGGTGATAAGTATAAAAATTGATGAGTGTAGTGGCTTCTTTGTTCCTAGCCATGCCATCTGTTCTGAAATTTTGATATTATTGATTTTCTCTATTGTGGGATTCAACTTTCTGGATGATTGTAATTTGTAAGTAAACCAGGTCGTCATACGTATGTCACTCCAACACCATTTTATTGCTACCCTGCAGTCTATACTGTTATCTGATCTGCGTTTTCTTGGTGAGTTTAGGTTTCTGATGTCAAATAGTTTTTGTTCTATTACTTGGCACTTCTAGTTCAGGAAAACACCCTAGATGGAACTGGGAGAAGTTTGCTGCTTGTAAAGATTTTTGACTCATTGAGCAGATTCTTCAGATTCTCGTGGAGTGTTTAGGTGCAAATTACTCATAAATGTCTATGAAGAACCCAAACTGATAGCCTTTTTTTATTTCCACTTTTATTTTAAAGGCTAAGGTTGTTGAGCGAGCCTATGCTTTATATGGGAGACCGTGTTGGAAAAAATGATGTTTACTTCCAATAGAATAAAAAACTATAGGGTTGGTTCTGCATTTAAGGGAATTCTCTTATATAGCCCCAATAATGACCCCTTTCTGTAGTACTTTAAAACCTCCTTAATTGGTTTTCAATCCCTTGGTGTCCTTGAAATGTAAGTTCTTAATTTTTTATCACCCAAAAAGATGGGGGCTTTTCTAGTAGCAAAACAATAGTATGCTACGACTGTATTTGAGCAGTGTGATATATGTCGCGGTCATGCAACTAACTTTGGATCCTGATTGAATAAACGGTTTTTAAAGCATAAATCTGTGGCTCTCATGTAATCATACAGAGAAGTTTTGTTCTCTTATTTGAGAAATGGATTAACAGCTGGTATTTATGAATAATCAGCTTTTCCATTGCCTTGAGGGAAGTCATAGGACTCATAGGCAGTTTTATTGTTATTTGATTTATGATATGCTTTTAGCTGATGTACATTATTGTAATTTTTTATTTAATATTTGAAGCAGGTTACAGGAACTAACTGTAGGATCTGCTGAGACACAAGAGAAACTATCAAGTATGAAGATGAAGTTAGCAAAACAAGATCAGGAGTTAGATATTTACAGAGAGGTATTCAACTCTGTTCTCCTTTAATAATAAGCTTGGTCCATGTGAAATAATAGATAAAAATGATTTAATCCAGCTGATTTGTAATGCCTATCACAGATCATTAATAAGTTTTACAAGATCCGGCAGCAAGCTTTTATAGGTAACGGGGATGAAGAAAGTGAGTGTGATGATCAGTGTGATGATGTTTCTTGGGATGAAAAGCGTGAATGCCTTTATTATGACTCATCAGAATCATGGAGCTTCAATGTTCATAAGGAAGCTTCCCTTGCTAACTATGTCGTGAGTGCTTATTTTGCTTGTTAATTATTCTTTTTGTTTTATTATTAACCCTACGGAAGCTCTACTGAATGGAAGTTTGAAGCTGAAGTCTATGTTAATGTGACAAGTTTTTTTTTTTTTTTGGTTGTTGAATTTGCTCATTATCATTAGCATACAGAATATCTTTGTAGTCCATGCAAGATTGCAAGGGACTTGACCCTCTTTTGAGATCCGTTACTTCCTTATAGAGGGGGCTTAAAGTCGCATCTGGCTAGGAAGCATGCGATCTTTCTTAATTGTGTGAGGAAGGTCATCGATTCCGTCTATTTTTCTGAATCAAATAATAATTGTTGATCTCTGCTTAAAACTAAGACTTGTTGAGTTTAGAATTCAATCTCCCACATTTTCTGGAACTTTTTTGAATTCGAATAAAATCCTGGGCTTTTTGTATGCATATCTATTTACATTACATGCGATATTTATCAGTTCTTCCTCAGACAGGCTGCTTTGCAAGAAGAGCTGGAGAACGTAAGAAGTGATCTTCAAAACAAGATGCAAATGGTAAGATGGAATTTCTTTTTTCAAGTTTGAACCGGTAGTTCAATTTTTGTTTAGGAGGTGGTTTTCTGTTCTTCTTGTTCCAGTAAGTGTTGTTTAATTCTTCTTTTTTACTATATCTTATTGAGGAGAACATGTGAGGGCCACTATTGGATAAATTTTAGTTAAGTCATAGAACTTTTAGATGTAAACACATGAGTCATCCAAGTTTTATTGACATGCTCTGGATGAACTCAGCTGACATCTTTCTGTCTTCACCTTCCTGTTATGATTCTATACCTTCACTTCATGGTGTGGCTTGCAGGGGTGGGAAATTGAAAAGCACTTGAAGAGTAGGGTTACTGTTTTGGAGAAGAAAAGAGTAAGATTCTTTTCCATCTTCAAAGTTCGAATATCAATTGTTACTATGACTGCATTGTTTATAAGGTAAATATGTTCTCAAACCAGATTCTGTCAGGCAGACTTATTGTTGAAGGAATATCATCAATGCGTGATTACCATTCTCAGCAAAAGACCTACATTATGAAACTGCTTGATGATGAAAAAACCTATCTAAAATCAGTTGTCAGCAGCATTCAGGAAAAGGTTGAGGAGTTTCCTAAAGACATCCGTTCTGTTGAGGTCTGTTGGCTTATCTTTGTGCATCAATTTATCTCAGAAAATGGTTCATGTTTTTATGACTCTGCACCTCTCCAGTGACTATATTGACGGGAAATATGTTGGATTATGTAGTGACTAGTTGCATTTATAGTGGCCAATTTCGTGTTTACATTTGAGGGTCGACATTATCCATGGGAAACTAATAAATGCAGTTTCTGTTGGAAAAAAAAAGACTTCGTTTAAATTTTAAGAGCTGAAGAATTCATATTGCGCACATTGTAGTTCTTTTTTTCACATTTCTTCATATGTGAAAAATCAATAGTTAATAATGCAAATAGAGTATGATGCTGTCCCATCACGTTTCTTTCGTTTTATGTTTTCTTTGTATTTTACCTTGCTGCTTTTCTTCATAGTTTGCTTAACAAAAGCCGGAGTTTTATTTGGCAGTAAAGAAAAATGCCAGTTTCAGGATTTAATATTTTAACTGCTTCATATGTAAATGGTAACTTTTTAATCATTAGCAACAGTTACAATGATTTATCTGTCAAACTCTTAATAGAAGATTTTTGTTAGAAAGGGGCATTGTTCATAGAAAATTGTACTAGACCGGGTGTTGCTACGAATGACATACTGACATGATGGTCTAAACTGTATTTTTCTTTATGTAAGTTATCCTATGTGATTCTTGTGGGGCATTTCTTTGTAGGTAACTGATTCTGCCGTACCAAATGTTTCTCGGATGGTCGATTCTTCAGAAGCTCTGTCACAGGCGTTGCAAGAGAAAGTACTACTTATATATGTTTTCGTGTCAGTTTTCAGCTTTTCCATGATTGGGTGTTACTTGACATGATCTTGATTTCAGGTTTCAACTTTATTACTTCTGTCACAGCAAGAAGAAAGACATCTTTTTGAGAAAAACGTTCAAGGTGCTCTGCAGGAAACTTTGGATGAGCTTCAAAGGACACTACAACTAGTAATTTCTCTTGCTCTCTCTCTCTTTAAACATCTGATGATTGTAGAGTATGAAAGGCAAAGAAAAGTTGAAAAACGAAAGGGAAAACTATAGTCTCTATAGTTAGATGTAAGAAACAAAAATAGTTTAAACACTGGACTCCCTTGTTTTCTAATTGAATGGCACTTGTAATTAACATGTTTAAAGCTATATACAACAAAAGGGTACTCCCAAAAGGATGTATAATTGCGAAATTTGATACAAAAAAAGGTGGGGAAACTGGAGCAACTGAAAAGAAGCTAATTAAGAAAGGAGAAACTAGAGGAAATTATCATGTAGGGCGTCATGAAATATGAGCACTGAGGGTAGAATAGTTA
This sequence comes from Spinacia oleracea, assembly GCF_020520425.1. NCBI lineage: Eukaryota > Viridiplantae > Streptophyta > Magnoliopsida > Caryophyllales > Amaranthaceae > Spinacia > Spinacia oleracea. The sequence goes on from NC_079490.1 coordinate 184,985,484, forward strand.
GAACTTAGAAGAATTATGAGGTTCTGAAAAGTAAAGAGTATCGTTGTATCTGAATTCTGAAGTAGAGTTGAGGAAATGGCATTCTTTACTTAGGCGAGAGAAGGAGAGGGATTAGACGATTAGTTAGTACTTCGTATATGTGAGAAGTGTGATTCTTCTCATTCTATTCAACCACAAGATTGTGTTTGGAAATGACTCAAAATATGGTGTTTACATGTCACAGACTCACAGTTGACAATTTTCAAAGTTCAGGAGTCTCGTTCTTGAGCTAAATTCTCCTACAATTACTCTCTATTAGATGTTTTTGGTGGTTTCATTGCTGACATCTTGTTTTCAGGCTACTCAAGAGAAGGTAAATGCCCTCTTGGAACTGGCAGAGGTGAAACGGGAATATCAACTGTTACTAGAGTATGTGCTTATATTTTTTGTTTGATTATATATTTAAATTTATATGATATATGCTGCCTTATACTTCGTATTAGGAAGAACTCTGCTCAAATTCTGACCTCATACGCATGCATGCCAAAGCATCTTTTTTTGGTGGGTAGCTAGAAGAAAACTCTATGCCATTTTTGCAGTGTCTTTAATGGTATTGTTGATCAAAATTTCGCATCTTGTTAAGTGGCTATGATCGAACTTGCAGGAAAACCACAGAGACTGAAGAAGGAAACCTTCTTATTACCAAACCGGCTGAGGGAAAAGTAACTACTCTTGAAAGAGATGGGAAACTAAAAAATTTATTCAAGAAAGCTTCTTTGAAACGTTGGCTAGTTACACAAGAAAGTCCTCCTGCTGTGACTCTCCCGAACATGGGACCTGAAGGGGGATCTTTGAACAGAGGGTCTAATCATAACGTGAATGATGCAAGGTCTATGATTAATAACACGAATTATTTTTTAGAAGTTCAAGTTCGCAAAAGTCTGTTTTTTCTGTTGAATTCCTTACTCTTATTGATCTAGTTATTTATTCGGAAGTGTAATTTAGCATGCAGGCTGCGGATTGATATTGCAACCCTTGAGGAAAGCAAGCAAAACTTGGAACGGTTGACATTTGATATCCGTAAACTTCGAGTCTCTCTCATACAGGTGAATTCTTGTAACAAATTTGTCTTTACCTTTATTCCGTTGTTGCAACCATTCTTCCTGTGCTGAGTAGAATTTGGCCCTGTTCTTCTGAGCTTTTTTTTGGCTGAACTGAATGGAGTTGAACTGAACTGAATGGAACTGAACTTAAGTCCAAAAGAACAGGGCCTTACTCCTAATATCAACTCAATTTAATTGATTTACAATGGAATAGAATTTTGGTTCTTAAATTTTGCCAATTGTATTTCTAGGCCAAACATGCACGTTCATCTAAAAGTGCGGATCCTAGCACGATGAAAGTCCTGGATGAAATAATTAGGGAAGCCGAAATGGTAAAGATTGCACTTAGTGCTGCATTGCCTCTTAGCTGGTCTGGTGGGGAGGGAGATTTGGCGGCATCGTCAAGTGATACCATTTCCATTTCCGAGGAGAATAATGAGAAAATGGATCCAGTTTCTGCGGCCGGCATTGAGATGGTAGAGCTTCTTATACTAGCAGCTCAGATAATGAAGGAACGAGTAGTGAAGAAGATGGAGAAAAGGAACAGAAGAGAAAACAGATTACAGTAAAAAGAGAAAGATCGTATTCAACAAGTTAGAAAGTCCAGAAATCACAATTGATCTTGTTAGACTGGAAAAACAGTTTTGTGTAATAATAAGTTTGCCTGTGTAAGTAAATTTAACTGATAGATTATCTACCGCAACAAATACACGAATGCATTGGTAATTTTTCCCTGAGCAACTGTAATTAAACAAAGATAAATATGATTTCATTATGATGAAAATTTTGAGAAGCACTGTACTTGTACTTGCCATTTTACTTATGATAAAACCTTAGACTACATTAATCATGACATCTCTGAATTTTCAACAAGATAAACCATCATTTGATAGCATGATGGTTATTGGCATATTTTGTGTTTTAGTACTAGTTGTTGTTGCTGTTGTAATGATAATTGTGCCAAAAACAAACACAACTCTGGCCAAAGTCAACCATGGTCAACTTTGGCCAGAATTGATGTATGCAAACAGACCAACAGAATGCAGATGTCTTACCAAGTACAAATATATATTAGACATGCCGTAAATACTTTCTAAATACAAAGTATATAGTATTAGATTTCGTTTGAATAATGTTTACAACCGCATTTGCTCATATGCAACTAGCAAACCAAACATTTCACCTTAAATGATGCAAATGTTCCAAATAACAACAGCCTCTACGATAAAGCTTTAAATTAGTTCTTCGAACACTACATAGTTCTTCAAAATAGCGGTTCAACACCTCCCCACAACAGCCACACAAGTAACCTAACAAAAGATGAATTATTGCAATATAGCCAATACAAGCAGCTGAATCAACCAACATGATAAGTACCTATGTTTCCAAAGCAGCAAAGTGATTACACTCTTCTCACTCCTCTTCGGAATATTGCCACGAACAAAACCAACCTCTTGCAAGAATTGAAGTTTTGCACAACATTGACCAATTTCTTTGCCGGGGTTAAAGACGCATATTTTGAGTCTGTATTTCGAAATGATGATGTAATAAATGCCTGAGTAGGAATACTTATACGATAATGCCGAGGCAGGAAACAAAAAGGGAGACGACCATGTCGCATTTGATTCTTCAAATTTGACGTGAGATTCTAAAAAGAAACAAATAGTGAAAAAATTAGTCTTAGCAACAAGTATTCGTGATACAAACACGATATGCATTGAAATGATTGCTAGAAAATACATATATTACTTTTGCAACTAAATGCAAACTAAAACATTGTCCATGACCACTATGATCATAACAGTAAGCTCTTAGCCTAATCCAACCCATATATACACATACTTAGAGGTTCTGACATACCCCCTCCAACCAAAGGCAATTATAACATACGAAGTATTTGTTAACAAAGACACGATAATGGGACTAAGTCTTCATATCAGGATTTCAAATTCTCACCACTCGCCTTTCACCCAACAACACCAGATTATATTGAACATTTTGTCTCCTTATTTAAATATATCATCTCTTTTTCTTTTCTTTTTCTTTTCTTTTTTTCCCCCTTTTTTTGAGAGGAAAAAATCGAGCATTATAACTTTTAACAGGTTGTCCATTAAACATATGCAGAGACATACCACGGAACATGATTAGCCCAAACTTGTTCATCTTCAAATGGAATAATCCTTGCTAAACGATGAGCAAAAAAACTATCCTCTTAACATGAGACCAAGATACATGAAAATCATATAAAGTTCAAGTGGAGTATGAAGCTCCATTTGAAGGCCCGGAAAACCAATGAAAGACAATCTGTCTCAATGACAACAAACCTGAAACCATATCTTCTACCCAAATACCCAAATACCTAAATACCTCCACTTGTTGCCTAACTCTTCCTACAATCACGAAATTTGGAGTTGACTTATTTTCAAAAAGCTCGAGATTGCATTCCAGCCATATGTTCCATACTAAATAGATACCTTTTCTTCTTAAATCTGTTGCACAATTTTTCCAGCCAACCAGAAAATCGAGCACGCTCACAGCTCAAGCAAAAATAATACAACCACAATCCTTCCATAACCGTATATAGCATGACTGATAGACTCCAGCCTCTTCAATCAAATGGCGAGACTTAAGAAGACCCTTCACTAGTAAAGTTTCCCTACACAGGCTCCGACAAAAATGTCTCGCCTTTGGGATAGCATCCAAACTCCAAATATCTATCCATACGTGGTGGAAAACATAAAGATTACAACCTTTTCCAAGCATATACGCGGTCTTAACTCTTAACAAAGTATGCCCCATCTTTAACAAGGCAGAAGTTAGCTCATCACAAGAGAACCTCAGACTCAATGGGATCAGATCTCTCTATCCCTTTAAATAGCAGAAAGTCCTCATTTCTCTCTTTCTCCTAAAACTCCGAACATCTGTCGTAAACTCGTAATAATAAAAGAACACGGGAAGTATATAACCTTAAATGAATTACAAGGTTTACAAGGAGTTTTGCCATACCAAAGATCTCGTGATTACACTCAATCAAGTAGCCAATATTATATACGAAGTATGAGTGTGGTGTGTTGCTTTTAATAATTTTGCACGCTAGCTAAAAATGCATGTAGGTTGAATTAAGAAATCAATATTCAATGTTATTGGATGGTGATTTGAAATTATCGCATAACATGGTTTTTCTACTAACTGGTAAAATTAGCTCAAATTTATTGACTTGACCTAAATTCAATCTCACAGCTACACAAAATTAACTAATGTAAAGAAATTCTATCATATTAAACTAATTGATAACAGACTTCAGCATATGTGTATCTGGGCAAATACATCATGATAATTTCCCCACGGTAACTAGTCCACGTCTCAGAGGTCAAGATTATTAAGAGTGTTAAAAATAAAAGAGGATCCTTCATTCTCTCTAAATTAAGAAGTTATTTTTAGATATTACTAAATTATTATTGATTTAGTTTTAATATCATTCAAATTTAAGTTAACTATTTACGGTGTTTATGTAATTAAAATAGTTATATAAGCATTGTAAAATATAAGAGATAAATATCAAAAACTATAAATCGTATAAAAGAATAATACATTCGTTTATTATATGTTATTTATGCACAATTAGCACAATATCCTAACAAAGAGAAAAACAAATCAAAAAAAGCACTAAGATTAATAGAGAAAAAGCCTTGATGTCGTGGACAAATAGGGGTAATATAAATAACTTATAATGCCTTCAACTGCAAAAGAAAGTTTAGAAGTTTGTTTTGGGACACCCCAAATAAGAAAGTGTGAGGATTATTTTCAGGAGATCATTATAGTTTTGCTTTTTCACACTGTGTAATAGGAGATTAGGAGGTAATGGATATAATTGATGATAGTCATCCGAACCAAAAAAAATAGGGATATAAATCACAAACTTAGATGGAAACTAAAAGCTTTCAGAAACTAAATTGCATTTATCTTAAACTAACAAATAAACAATAAGTCCATGAATCTTACATGCTTGCGATGACTATCATGTTCCGGCTGACCACAAATCTGGGGAGTCTTCCGCATAAATGATGACCAGCCAATACTGCAAAGCCGAAACGGCTAATAACATCAAATACAAAACTTGCAAACATTATAGAATTATTAAGATCTCCAATCTCAATACCTGTAAAAAGGATCATCTAAATGAAGGTCTTTACACTCTACATCAAAGCCTGCATCTTCTAAGAGGGTCACAACATCCGAAAATTTATAAAGAGGCTGCAAGATAAAGGAAGAATCATTTCAAGAAACAAAAATTACTATGCTACATAAACAAAGTAACATACTATACAACAACCACATAAAAAGGAAATAAATTAACTGCACTTGAATTGGAATCCAAACTGAAATACAATAATAGTACATTAAAATGTAAAGAGCATATATACAGGGTTATACATTTCTTTTCTCCTTCATCCGAACATATGCATTAAGCTGATTGCCAATCTTAGCAAATATGTCAAGCAATGACAGAATCCCCTTCTTCTCTGTCAATTCAGCATTGCTCATAGCCGACCATGTGTTCTTAGCTTGCAGAAAATGACCTATCTCCTTGAAGTTGTTAAACACCATATAATCTTCACCTTCGGATATGCATAAAGGCATCAACTTTTCACCAGCCACCAAAAGCAAAGCACCAACCTCAAACATTTTACCTTCCTTCACATAATTAAAGAATTCATTCTTGAAGTCCCTTGTGTTCAATGCAAGCAATCTCGAACTCTTTCTCAGAAAGAACGAAGAATCTTAGATATAGCGCGTGAGCGCAACTTCGCCCGTTGCTTGTTTACTTCGGTGGATTTTTTTTGAGGGTAGATCTTACAGCCTCCAGCAGCTTACCCTGCAAGAAAATTAGAGCAAATTAATCAAAATGTATATTTAAGTGAGGGTCCCAAGGTACAAAGATTTCACAGTGACAAATCCAAATAAGTCTCTAATTACTTGGACATTTATGCTTAAAAAAACAAACAAACAAACAATTTCCCCCTCTTTCATAGATGATATGAAAATGATACTAGAAGGGTCAAACCCGCTTCATACAGGAAAAATAATTTTTCCTAAACTAATACGCTCATATAAACTCCAAAACAGGCTCAATTACAAGACGGCCAAAGCTTGTTCGATTGGTAAATAATCGAGCTTGAACATAATTTTCAAGTTCTTTTGCTAAACAAGCCTAGCTCAAACAAATCTATATTCTCCTTGTTTTTAGGCTCATGAACAGCTCATTAGTTCTTGTTTATAAATTCATTCCAATTCATTTAAAACTCATTATATAGTCGTTTAATCTCAAATATAACCAGGCCTGTTTAATTATATTTTAACTAGCATATCATAAAGTATATTACAACTTCAGGTATGCTAACTCGTCAATATATACTGCGTATTATCATAAGACTAAAATCGTAGTTTTTTTCTTTTATAACAATTTAGTGAAAATTTCATATCTTAATCTAGGAGTATAATTCCTCTGGTTTTACTTGCATCATTGAGAATATTTATACTTCTCATAGTTTCCAACGCATATCTTAAAGTAAAGTATAATTTAGTTGTACATGACAAAAATGTATGCGGAGTAGATATTAATATTCTATAGATTGAGACGAATCTAACAAGATCTCATATGATTAGTTCTCCCTTATATACAAGAGGACATAAGTGAATAGTGTCAATTATTTTAGAGATACGTAAGTATTTTTTCCAAAGAAATTTGAATTAATGAAATTTGTTTAGTAGCATGCCTGTTTGTTTTCCTGAAATTTGAAATTTGAGTTAACCCTAATTGCCCGACTCAAGCTTGAGATCAAATGTAAATGAGCTAATCGCGAGTCAAGCTTGAACAACTAAAAACTAAACGAGTCAAGATCAAACAAGCAATGTAAAACCTCAAGCTTAAGATCAAATCCTCCCTCTAGTTTTTAAATATTTGTTCCATATTAAAATAACACAAAGTTTAAGTGAAATTACTTTTGTGATTTACTTCCAAGAAAAACCAAATCAATCCCTTCAAATAGTAAAGAAGAAACTCGTGTGATCATCAAAAAGTGAGGTTAGGTTGGTGAAATAATGGCAAGAATGGAACATCTATTTTTAAACATCCCAAAAAGAAAAGTGGAAAAATATTTTAAAGAAATAAATAAATAAAAGAGGAAATATTTATTATCAAGCTCATACATGTTGGCTCACAAGCATTTCTACTTAATGGTAAGCATAACATTAATGACACCACCAAACCCAAGTAAAAATGATCAACCTAATGAAAGATGTATAGAAAAAAATTGTAAAATTTAATTAAACACTATAACAAGTAGCTTAAGGCCTATTTGTTATCATGTTTTGTTTTCTGCTTTTTTAAAACCAAAAAAAAAAAACTGAAACAAAATCATGTTTTTTTTGTCGGTTTTCAAAATTAACATGTTTCTGATAAGCTTAATTTTCGATTCCTTTTATGATGGGAAACAGGAAACAGCAAATGGCATGTAAAATAATCTCCTCACAATTAATTCTACAAAATACTGAGCTCGAGGACACTATCAAAAAAGAAAAGGAAAAAATAAAGTAGCAGACTAGTTGGATATAAAGATACAGCTGCAAAAAGATAAGTTTTTTCTACTGGAGTATATATATTTAGTGGACAGCAGTATAAAGAAATTGTTTTGAAACACAAAAGAAAGTGGACCATTAATCCAAAAATTAAACTCTTTCCTTCTCCTCAAACAAACTTGACTCTCTTTCTCTATATATATATTCCACCAATCAGACTACAAAAGCTCCGGTGAGCAGCATACATGTGGATTCGAACTCTGGCGACCATAAGCCCTAAAGTTATTTATTCTTTCCTTTTCATTTGTTTGCTACAATTTCTTGATCCAGGGTCTTCTCCTCAAGTGGACACTTAGACCAATCTGAATACACATTATGCGTGTCAAGCTTCGTGTCGAGTCAGATATCGAGCATGTCGAGGTAACATAAGGCCACATGACCAAAAGTAGACCAGAAAATTTTAACAATGTTAGCATGACTTTGAACATGTTATATGATAATCTACATACGTTTTTGTAGTTGGTTTCATTACTGGTGGATCAACCATAGTTTAGATAATGTCTAGATTTCATTCACCCGATGACCATACCTTTTTCAAACCTTGGCATTTTCTCTTTCCCTCCTTATAACTCACTCTAATAACAACAACTACTACTACTCCAAATTTAGCCTACTTTTTTTTGTCTCACTATCTCACTCTTCTCACTACTCTCTCACTCTTCTCACTACTCTCTCACTCTTCTCACTACTCTCTCACACATCTCAGTCTTAAGACAAAAACTTACCAGCTAAGCTCCTCTAACAAGAACTTAACCTCCCTTTACCAAGGCAGCACAGTGAAAATTCCCACACCTAGTCCTTTTGCTGCACAGTATTAACATGATGAAAATTACTAGAAATGCAATCAACCTTTGTTATTTAGTTAACATAAAATTTGTAAAAGGGAAGGCGTTCAACTTTCCTAGAGATTGGAATTCTCACAAAGTGTGTGTGGTTATATATCTAACGGCTAGCGCCCCCACCCCTTTCGGCTTTCTCTGCCTCTAGTTCATTCCCAATTCCCACATAAATCGAGAAAAAGTGCCATTTCCTTGTGTCACTCAAACATTATCCATCTCTTAGGGACTTTACCATGAGAATTTGTTTACCACCTAGTTACAAGCCAAGCCAGTTGCAGAGATTGAGTGGAAACTGAGGTTGATTCAAGCAACTAACCTTGGTACAAAGTATCACGAGAAGTCTGGTAGCGGATCTTATATTGGTCTGCAACCATTCAGATCTTATATAGCTGCAAAAAGAAAGTGTGATAGATAATCAGACTTGAAACGAAACGATGAGAGTAAGGAATTGGACAAAATGAAACGAAACAGCAATTAGTTTGTGGAGTGCGACATTTAAAAAATGTATTTACTAATAACATATTTCTTAACGTTGCTGTTAAGTTTTTATACAGAAAATATGCTCCTATGCTCTTGCACAACCCATGCAAAGGAGTAACCTAAAAAGGGCATCAATTGCATGATGTAAAGCAGTTACAGATTTCCGAGCAAGCACATAATTAAAGATATTACTTTACACACAAGATGTGAAGGTGAAATCAGTTTCTAAGTGGTATTAAACCACAGAGTTTGCAATAAACAATAAAGTTCAAAACTGCAAAGAAAATGAAGAGGGAACAGAATGACCTTACTCAAAAAAGAGATGAAGTCATAAGATGCAGTTCTTTCATTCCTTTGTGAGGAATTACATAAATCCTAGAAAACAAGTACATAGACAATTATAGATTAAAATCTGTGTTATCAACTCGTTCTGTTATACCAGCAAATTGACAGGATACCTCGAAAGCCATGCTTTTCTGATGTACCGAAATATGACTAATGCTGCAAATAAATAAATAAAACACAGATATATAAATGTATTTCCTTTGCAACTTACCATATTCGGGAAAAGTTCATTCTTTTACCCTAAACCACATTGAAATATTGAATGCAGCATTTAGTTAGAAAGACTTCCATGAAAAGCTCAGAAAAGTGAGCAAGAGAAAGTGTACTCCACCATGTCTAGCATGGTCAGATTTTGAATAATCTGCTTCTCTGTCCCTGAAAATATAACCGCTTACAAGTTCCAATTTGAGATTGGATAAACAGTCCTTCCCATTTCATATTTGTTGAACCCTTAATATGTGAGTGATAAAATGATCATATCCTTCTCAACCTCCAGTTAGAAAATACTGTCGTATTCTTCCGCAACAACTCTCAAATGACATGGAAATAACATGCTTCAATGATTTACCAAACAATTCAGACATTTGTTTGAACACATCATCATAAGGGCTACATTGCCATGAATCATAAAGTACCATAAATAGAGGACAAGCTAGATAGAAAATTAGAAAGTCATCCCCTCCTACAAAATGTTAATCACCCCCTTCCTGCCCTTGCCAAATATCAGGTATGTGGACACTTGCAAAATCTCTCAGAAAAACGGCCGGATGAGAGCCTAGGTATCTATATAATGTTGCATACCCCCAATAAGCCTCAGCAAAAACATAATCAAACAAATATTCAGAAAACACAAAATCAAAGAGCATGAAAAATAACAAGAAAGATTGCACAATAGAGAAATTAATAAGCTGAAATGAAACAGACTGAAAATGATAATTGAATTTGAAATAAACCCAAGAATTTAAGCTCAAAATTCTTTCTTTTCTTAAGCATCTTACAGTTGATCATCAGAACTCAGGAGTAACCCAGATTAAGGGAAACCCATTTACAATCCACCAACTAACAACTAAAAAAGTTAGCAAAATTTGCAGATTGACATCACTATTTCTCCAGATATACTATATTTATAAATAACTACAACTAATTACTTACTACCCCCGTAATTAAATACACTATATAATAAATCTTACTCAATTATTTTCAACAAAAAAATAAAAAGGTGTCATTTATCAGACCTTCATCTTCTTCCTTAGGAAAAGAATTCCTCAAATTTCTCGAAAATTCAAACACGCAACCCATCAAATCCACATTGTTTATAAGTCAAAGACTGTTTCTTAGGACTAATGACAATCTCACAATCCACAGAAACCTGAACACCAGGCGAATCAAAGCTAATTATCCTTATTTTCGCGCTAACATCTCCCAAAACCCTAAGCTCAACCTTATCATACATCGAAGCATACTTGACCAAATCCGACGCATCAGCTTGCATCAAGTTAACCCGATCAACAGTCACAATTGTTTCAACTGTTCTAACACTATGAGCTGGTTGATAAAACCCAGGCACCGTCCCTCTCCCCAACGGAATCCCCCGATACATCACATTAAACCTCGATTCACCGTATTTAATCCCTACTTTGTTCGGATTTACCGCAGTAAAAAGCAGACGAACCGACAAAGACAGCGAAACACCGCCAGGAGCAGCGGTAGAAGTCGGCGAGATTCCAACGTATTGCACGGCGACTTGCTGGAGGTCGTACTGTGGTTTCTTAGGTTTAACGGCGAGCACAATGACGAGGATGACAGCTAGAGTGATGAGTGCGAGGAGAGAGAATAGAAGGAAGAGACAACAACAACAGCCTTTGATTAGTGAAGGAGATGATGATGAAGATGAGAAATACGACGGTGTATTGGAGTAGTAGTACTGATGTGAAGGCGGTTGTTCTCGCCGGCGGTTACCGGCAATTGTAGTAGACGTCATTGTTTTCTCTCACTAACTTCCTCTCTCTACTGGTTTTCCGGCGAAGAGAAGGAGGGAGGTGGGTACGGACAGTGGAGTGTTAAAAAGAAAAAGACACTGCGTGTGAGTGTGAATGAAAGGAAGAAATGTATGAATTTAACTTTAAATTTATGGATTCTTTTCCTAATTTTACTCTCGATATCTGTGCGTGTATGACTCACTGCTGTCTGCCTTTTTTTTCTTCTTTTTTTCGGGTTTCCGAAGATGGTATGGAATTTTAAGAATTTATTTATTTATTTATTGTCTTTCTTTTTTCTTTTTATCTTCTTCTTTTTTGATTAATTTTTTCTTTTGTTTCATGACTTTATTCTTCTATTGTTGTTGTCAAATCTTTTTCTTGGTTGTTTTACCCTCAGCCTTGACAGAGAAATCTGAAATTTCAAAAATCCGATTTGGCATTCACATCTTCTCATCACTCGTCAATTACTATATACTAAAAGAGACACCAGGAATGACACATATCAATTTCTTGTGCGATTTTTTCCCGCCAAAAACCACTTTTCCAAGAAAAAGTGTATATGTTTTGTTTTATTTTTATTCTCTACCTATTTTTTTTATAAACTATTTATGTATGGAAACAAATTTTAGTTTATAAATTATGGCAATAATAGATACGCAATAATAATTATTTTAAATTAGTATTATTTTAGTCAAATCGCTATATTAATAATGAAAAATATATCACTTAATATTTTGGTCAAATTGTTATATTAGCATTTTAAATATGCATATTAGATGAATAAATTTAAACGAGTATGTTAAAAATGTTATAACTATGCAGTATGTTAAAATATTTTGTGAAAAAAATATCAAAATCCGTGCGTGCACGGGATCTAATTTAGTTCACTCTACTAATCAGTTACCACTCCTGAGTACGAGTAGTTCACAAGACTTAGTCAAGAACTATATGAAAACGATGGTAGGTTGCTAACTAACCTGTCCACCTCATTTACCGTGGTTCCGGTTATGTATTTACGCTCTAGGGACTCGTGTTGTGTAATTGACGTACTATTTCTATGTTAGGCACGGCGTGCTGTGTAACTGTACACGTTTTTCTTCTACTTTATGCACGACATGTTGTGTATTGTACATGCATTACTTTTACGGTAGGCACAACGTGATGTGTAGTTGTACAAGCACTATTTCTATAGTAGGCAAGCATGTTGTGTAATTGTACATGCACTGCGTCTATGATAGGCACGACGTGATGTGTAGTTGTACACGTACTACTGCTACATTATGCACGGCATGTTGTATAATTGTACACGCACTAATTCTGTGTGGTAATAAATGTACTACTTTTGTGTTATCTTGGATACTTCCATAATTTGAGGTAGATATATTCACGTTGAAAAGGAGTTGGCAACTACAAGGACTTGGTATGTTGTAAGCTTTTTTTAAAACTTGAAGTAAGTTGCTGCCTCTGCAAAAAGATTAACACCCATAATTTAAGGATCTTAACTCTTAAAGCTATCATCTCATTTTAATTTCCAGTCCTCCATGTGTGAGTGTAACACTCAAAATGTCAATCATGCAACCACACAAAGCAACCTCCTCCCACTTTTTGTTTTTGTTGTTTTATTTTTATTTTTTATGATGGCCTACTGTTTTTTTACAAAAGGCCCATGGGTTATTGATTGACTTAGGCCCATATTGTATTAGTTTGGTCTATTCAGCCCACTAGAAAACGTCGAGTGGGTTTCAGTCTTTCAAAGAAGGCCCCCCATTAAAAATAACAATTTAACGTGTACCCCGTACTCCATAGTTAGAGCTAACTAGTCTGTACCCGTGCATATTTATAAAATTAAAAAGCTAATAAAAAAAAGTGTTAGTTTTAGTTTCCTTCTTTATTCATATAATAATTTAAATTGACTAGAGTTTTTAATATTTTATTAGTATTTTTTTCCTCTTGTTGATAATTTAATTTCATACTTTGGAAGTTTCCTATTTGGTTCAGCTTAATTTAAGGAAATTAAGGATGATGATGTGGAGTAGTCGTGGTTTGAGAATTGAGATTTTGAAGACCTCTCATTTCTCACCACTCTACTTTAATAATATAGATTACTCCGTACAAGATTTAGGATTTGTGCTCTTGTTTTAATCATACACTTACAAAAGGTATGAAGTATTCCGTTTAGATATAGTCGCACCACTTTCACTTTATACACTATTCATATATTAACTTTGAAGCATTATTAATGTGTTCCTATTATTAATGGGTTCCTATTATTCAATGTTACAATTAAGCATAACCAAAACAAAAATAAAACGAAACTTGGATCCCTTAGCCTAGGAAATCCAACCAAATTGTATATTGAGTAGTTAGCTCTTTTGTGATTCATAATTACATGCAAAAGCTTCTACTATACATTGTTCATTACATTTCTTAGGAAACAATTTATTACTTGGTATATTGTTTTCGTTTCTTCAAGACTCAGCTTGAAAGAATTCAATAAAATAAACTCCTACGTTACCTTTCTCCTAATGTAATCTTTATACATATCTATCCATACAATCAGACTACAACTGTCGATAAAAATAATTAAAAAGAATGATAACACTATAGTAACAGTCAGTTAAACAAGCCAAGTAAATAAAAACCCAAGTTCATTTACTCAAGAAAATCAATAATAAAAAACAACTCTAACATGAATAATATATAAAACACATGTACCAATTGAGGTTGGCATGAGTGGTTAAGGGTCTCTTGCTCCTTAACCAAGGTCTCGGGTTCGAGCCTTAGAAATGGAGAAAATCTCAACTGGGAGGGATGCTGTCAATCGAGGTACTCATGCAAACTCCCACGGGAGATTACCTCGCCAAAGGCGGTGGGAACTCCTCGTAGTAGAACCAAAAAAAATAATATAAAACACATGTATCTAGCTATCTTAATGAATTCATCTCATTCGCCTCCTAAGATACATTACACAAGAAGTAGTAGAAAGAATGAGATTAATAACAATGGAAGTAGTTTGGTCAACAATTATGCAAAACCTCATTTCTTGGAGCCTCCAAAGTGTTGAAACAAATTCATACACCCCATCAATCACCCTATTCATCATTTGAACAACCTAGTTTTAATTTTTAAATTTGAAATGTAAGAGAGAGAAGCTAAAAAGTGTGTGTGATAATACCAGATAAATATGGTTGGAAATTAAGGTAAACAATAGTATACTAACATGTACCAACCAACATAGGAGTAATATATGCAATAAGCTCAAAGTTTGTCGTTTTAAGGAGAGAGAAAAGACATTAATGTGCAATTTCTTTGATGTTTCTTGGATGGTTCCTTCATTTGATGAAGTGGGGACCTTAGCCTTAATTTTAGAGCGAAATTTCTGAGGGTTTTATTGAGATTTTAGAGGTTATAAATGTGTTCAAGTTCAGGTTCTAAATGACACATTGGTAATAAGGTGTCAACTGATATAAATTTTGCAGTTTTCACATTTCAAATTTTAAGAATATACTTCAAGTATATTCTGCATTCACAACTAGACTTTTAAATTTTGTGAAAAAGATTATTAAATTAGTTATGCTCATCACAAAAAAGTTTAAAATGAGAATAAGCCATGAATAAGAGAAAACAAAATTCGATCAAAATGTGAAGGATCTGCATTCTGCAGGATGTACAACCATAGACTCGTAAAGATGGCTGCGGGCCGGGGGCGGGCCCGTTTCGGTGCAAGGGCCAAAACAGACCGGGCTAAAAATTTCAAACATGGCCCGTGTCCATGGGCTTTTGGGCCGAGCCGTCGTGCTTGAGTCTAATTTACTAAATTTTGTGTGCTTTGCCGTGCCGGGTCGAATCAAGCTGTGTCTTGTCATGCTTTTCCCAAAAAAAATCTGCTCAGGCCCGGCCCGTGATTCTATGCTCGTGTCGGACTGTACTTTTTACGTGCCCGTGTCAGAACAGGCTTTTTTGTGTCGGGTTGGGCCTTGGGCCGGCCCGGCCCACGACCATCTTTAAGACTCATAGACTGACCAATACCATAGAATAAGACAGAATTTTCAAAAGGTAGTTTTATTGGTACAGTATACAATATAGTATTGTATCCCCTACGTTACTAGTCTTAAGTCTTACTACTCGACTTGTTACTGCTACTGCCATAAGCCATACCAACATCTCAGAACTCAAAGAATATCCAGGAAACGCACAAGAATGAACTCATGGCAAAACTATAATTTCAATAGCTAAAATTCAAGACATACAATCAGACCGAACAAACTTCTCATAGCCAAACATTCAGATTATTTACGGAAAACAATTTAAGATCCGAGAGGGGGCTGGGGGAGGGGATGGAGTCGATTAACTACATATGATACTAAACAAACTTTTCTTTTTTTCTTTTTTCCACATGATTGTATCAAAATAATCACGGTAATCTTCCGCCCATTCAATTCAAATCAAATCTTCAAGGTATGATTATGATGTTTGATGTTCAATCAAAAGCAGGCGTCCAGCAAGCAGCAACAGCACAGAGCAGCCAAACTGCAAACCAATGACGGATAATTGTAAGAACACACACAAAGTGAAAGAGTCAAAGGGCAAGGCAGGCATCTTTTTCATTGTATTATACACATTCAAAGGTCTTTCTTTTGTGATGCATGAAAAATGACATATTACTAGATAGAAATATTGCAACTTGTGATAAAGAAATATTTGAACAAGATAAAAAACAATATCTTGATCAAACAAGTTGATTCCTAGGATAAGAGTAAGAGTCCATCTTCTCGAAATGCTAAAGCAATCAAAGCAAGCATCCATCTAAACTATCACATGGTACAAATAACAATAAGATTGACTGGTCCTTCACCCAAATCAACAAGGGCTGACTAGGTCAACCAACGGTCAGAATAGAATAAGATTAGTTTTGCCGATAATACGGAGTATTATTTAACTATATAAAAAGCTGTCGGAAATAAATATTACTCCGTACTTATTTGAAGTAATAGGGACCTTAAACTCACGACAAACACCTAGATACAAGTCAGAACAAGCACATTGAGACTATTAACAAACAGGAGAATACACACATTGAGATGGCTGAGCTGAAAAGTGTATATTATTCTGATTATTTCAAATTAATGGAGGTACATGAAGCAATTTGGTGGTGGCTAATATCAGAGACAAGTCAGAACAAGCAAACATTGCACCAGATGGAACACTGCCAAAATAAAATTCCAAGACAAAAAACTTTGAAATTTGAACAACTGCTCGGTTGAAATTTGAAATACGAGACTTACGAACATAGCAGTATAGCACCTTTATTCCAGATACAACCAGAATTGAGGTGTAAACTTTGAAGTATTCCCACTTATTATATTATCATCCAAAGACAGCAATCAACCCCAATAAAATAATTTGATATTTTATTTATGTACTTGAATATTTTACTTAAGTTACCCTTTACAAGTTGCAACATTCAAAAGCATACAAAAGGTATACTACTTGGACATTTCACATTACAAAAAAAAAAAGGTTTTTAGGCCGTTAATTCGACTGGCCTACATATCAGCATTCAAATTTACTTGGACAAAAGAAGTTAGGACTAACAAGTACTATCCCAGCCACAAATGATAGATCACTTTAACATCTGTTTGTGGAAATCCAACAGAGCAATAATTAACATATTACCCCCCAACAGCTTGATTAAAAATACTATACACCAACTATTAGCAAATCACATTCCCTTTCCAGCAAACCATGACAGACAAGACACCTTTTGGTTTGATACTGGAAATGCATCAAAACAACAATGTATTATTAACCAAAATGCTTAGTTAGGACTACCAGACACCCATTATTAGCAAACCCACTCCCATTTCCAGCTAACCAAAACAAGTTGCCATCAAAGCTGGCCAACAGCAATGGAATAAAACTAAGCATTACTTCATGTTACTTATCCTAAACCTAATAGTGGTATCTACCAAAAAAAAAAGTAACTTTTGTACACTAACTTGATAAGAAAGGTGGTTGTTCCCCCACATTTAAACAAACATAGGGTTTTGACATGTCTAAATGAGCATCACTAAATCTACTTCAATGGAATGGGGAAAAGAAAACATTATTATAATTCATATTTCATAATCATATCAGATCATGGAGGCATTCCTCGTAAATTGATAACAACAATTTAAACAACACACAGAATCTCAAACATAGGCATTATGCTAATGCAGCCATCAAACAAGAATGTCATACATTATAGCACGATTCGATACCGGGTTCGTCGAATCAATCTACATATGCTATCATTTTCATTACAGGAATAACAGGCAGTCAAATTTACAACAAGAATTAACAATAATAAAACAAATTTGGTTGGAAATTAGGGACAAATCAAATTGTGGTCCTAAACGTATTCAACAAACTGACATTCCTGCCATAAAATACTAGGAGTATCTTGGACGTCTAAATAAACATGAAAATACCTATCACATCACACCAAATTCAACCAGCTTTTTCCAGCAAATTCCCGAATAACACCCTCCCACAAACTCCAAATTTTCCAATTACAGACAACAAGGGCAATTACGTAATTTAGAAAACACACCAAAAGGGACTCAACTACCCCAACCGAAATCAACGGAGACTTCCAACTCCACTCCAACTCATCCATCCGACTTGAACCGCTCTATCTTCAATTTTTTTTAATAATTAACTTAAAAATAAATAATTAAACAATTCAGATCGATTCAGATCTGATCCTAAAAAAAGAAAGAAGAAATTAAAAAAATTACCATCCTTCCATGCAACCAACACTACTCTGATTTTGCTGCTGAGGAGGAGGCTGAGCATACTGAGGAGCGTACTGTTGGGGAGGGTACCCTTGTTGAGGGTATCCTCCTGGTGGCGGGTAACCTTGTTGTGGGTACCCTTGCGCAGGGTAACCCGGTGGCGGGTATGCGTCCTTTGGGTATCCTTCAGGCGGATAACCTAAAATAAAAAACAATCAAATCAACATTTACAATAAAAAAAAGAACCTACAAAAGAGGGAATTAAAGAGAAGAGAATAAAACCTTGAGGAGGAGGAACACCGACGGGTGGTTGTTGCTGGTTGTAGTAACTCATGTTTTCCGGTGAGAAGAAATTGGGGGAGTGCGGAGTGTATGTATGATGTGAGTGGAAGGAGATTGAAAACTGGGAAATGGAAATTCAGAATTGAGATTTGGGAATTGAGATTTGAGAGAGAAATAGGGTTCTTAAATCTTAACGAAGAAGGAAAAGTGAAGGAGAGTTTGATGAGGAATTGGGGGTTTTTTATTTATTGGGAGGAAAAAGAAAAAGAAAAAGAAAAAGAAAAAGAAAAAGAAATTGGTTAACGACTCTATTGGATTGGGTTAACTTTTTAACGAGTTCCGTTGCGCAAAAGATAAGCCGCCTTACAGCGTCAACGCGGTTTTACGGGTTACACGACTAATACTTTCCAGGAGGGGTAATTCCGTAAGTGGGGTATCTTACCTTGTTATTTCCTTTTTTAGGATGTTTTTTTAATTGTTAACTGGTTAATTGCTAATACGACTCCCTTTTATTCACTACTTTTGCTATTTTTAGATTGCTCATGTGTATTATTAAATAGGATTCTTAATAATTAAGAATTATTTGTAAAGTAATACGTGTAAAATATTAGACTACTGACATATTTTAGTGTGTGGAGTAGTATGTTTCGATATTTTCTAGGAGTTTATTACTCCGTGGATGAAATTAATGTGATTGTCTTATCACTAAACTAACAAGTAACAAAGTTTCTTTGTTCATAAATGAATCTCGTAATTTCCTTGAAAATTATTATGTATTGCTTTACTTCACATTTTTGTTTTCAATTTATTATTATAAGAAAATTAAGTAAGAAGCAAGTTTGGTGCAACTAAAAAACAAAGAAAAAGAGTAAAAATTAACTAGATTTTATTAACCTCTTGTATATATGTCCATATCAGTTACGCATAACAAGAAGCAAGTTGTATTTATATGTTTACAAAAAAAAAAAAAAAGCAAGTAGCCAATTTGCGTTGCTATAAGGCAAGATATCGTTGTTAGAGCTACTAATATTTCAATTTATTCATGTGTGAAAAGAACATGAAATACAATTGAATATTTTAATTGGATCGAATTTATGATCTGAATATTTGTAAAGGTGATTAGTGGTTGCTTAAGGTTTTCTTTACAATAAAGCTTATTTTAAATTTTTTTTGGACATATAAATTATATAATGGTTATCTACAAAATATAAAGACAATTCGCCAACTGAACAATTAACAAATCAGGATATCTGATTGGAATATCTAAATATGGAAAAGTTGGACTGCATTTCCTTTTTCTTGGATTAGAGCAGTTGGATTATTATTTTTCCCTTTTCTTTCCCAACTCTAATCTTAACGGTAAGATGTAAACCTTGCAAAAATTTTGAGTTGGTTTGTTTTCGTCCAAAGTAGGCAATATTTGATGGATCTTGATTTAACTTACTACTCAGCTCCTTCGATCCCTTAATGATAGTTTTATTTGAATTTATGGTAAGATGTAAAGCTTGCAATATACTGGTTATCAAAAAAAAATGTTGAAGACGATTCGCCAACCGATCAATTAACGAATCCGGATATGTGATTGGAATATCGAAATATGGAAACGTTGGACTACATATCATTTTTTCTTGAATCAGAGCGGTTGGATCTTTTTCTCCCCCGATTCTATAATCTTAACGTTAAGATGTAAAACTTGCAATAGTTTTGAGTTTGTTTGTTTTCCTCCGAACTAGGCAAAATTCAGTGGATCTTGATTTAACTCACTACTCCTTCGATCCCTTAATGATAGTTTTATTTAAATCTACGGTCCAAATCATGACTTACAATCTAAATTTCTTCGAATTAGTACACAAAGTATAAAAAAATAATATTATATAATCTTATATTAAAATGAATCTAATAAATTTAGAGATGAATTTATGTTCTTGCAAACACAAATAATTGATAATTCAAATACAATGTCATTAAAATTTGATTAAAAAAATTGCAATGGAATAATCTTTTCTTATTCGAAGTGGCCATAACCGTTTGGTCTTGGTGTATCTTAAGATTCTTAACCCAAATTTACGTACTCGAAAATGACATATCCGACCCGTTTTATCCGTTGAAAACTCGTACGAACTTCATCCCGGGTCAACTGAAATGAGGCCAATGCAACTCCAAAAACTTCCACTTCTCCGACCCTTTTCCACCACCACCGTCAAACCTCCACCGTTAAAGTCTCTCCCCGCCACCGCAACCGCCGTAGCCAACCTTGTTCTCACCACAGAAGACCCAAAAGCCCTCTCAAAAACCCTCCTAACATCTCCAGATTTCACCTTCTCCGAACCCCTTGTCAACCAAACCCTGAAACTCCTCTGGAACCATGGCCCCAAAGCCCTTCAATTCTTCACCATCCTCGACAACCACCTACACTACGCCCACTCTCTCTCCTCCTTCCACCACGCCATAGACATTTCTGCTCGTTTGCGCGACATCACAACTCTCTGGATTCTCGTCACCCGCCTCCGCTCCCGTCGATTGGGCCCCACACCATTAACATTCGCCATTATCATTGAAAGGTATGTTCTCTCTGGGAAACCTGATAAAGCTGTTGAGATTTTCTTGTCTATGCATAAACATGGCTGCCAACAAGATTTGAATTCCTTTAATACCCTCCTTGATATACTTTGCAAATCCAAAAGGGTCGAAAAAGCCCATAATTTGTTCAAGCTTTTAAGGGGTAAATTTGGGGCTGATGTTGTTAGTTATAATGTAATTGCAAATGGGTGGTGTTTGATTAAAAGGACTCCTAAAGCTTTGGAGGTGTTGAAGGAGATGGTGGAGAGGGGTTTTAACCCTACATTGATTACCTATAACATTATTTTAAAAGGGTATTTTCGGACCGGGCAAACGAAAGAGGCATGGCTGTTTTTCAAGGAGATGAAGAAGAGGAGTTGTGAGATGGATGTGGTTACTTACACTACATTGGTTCATGGGTTTGGGGTTTTAGGGGAAGTTTCTAAAGCTAGGAGGTTGTTTGATGAGATGGTGGGGGAAGGGGTTCTTCCGAACACAGCGACTTACAATGCCATGATCCAAGTTTTATGTAAGAAGGATAGTGTTGAGAATGCAATTGTTTTGTTTGAGGAAATGGGGAGGAAAGGGTATGTTCCAAATTCAGTGACTTATAATTTGTTGATTAGAGGGTTGTGTCATGCTGGGGAGATGGATAGGGCAATGAAGTTTGTCGAGTTGATGAAGAATGATGGATGCCATCCAAATGTTCAGACTTGTAATTTGTTGATTAAGTACTATTGTGAAGTTGGGGAGATTGAGAAGGGGTTAGAGGTGTTTGATTTGATGGGGTCTTGGAGGTGCTTGCCAAATAAGGATACTTACAATATCTTGATAAGTTCTACATTTGTGAGGAAGAAACCGGAGGATTTGGTTGCTGCAGGTAGATTATTGATTGAGATGGTGGATAGAGGATTTCTTCCTACGAAGTTTACCTTCAACCGTGTTATGAATGGACTTTTGGTTACAGGCAACCAAGCTTTCGCCAGAGAAATTCTGCAATTGCAAAGTAAACGTGGACTCCTTCCTCGGCACTTTAGATTATGAAAGCACTGTGGACGAACTCATAAACTGAATGCAGATTGGCAAAGTTCATACTGTCATGGAGGGTTCTTCAACCAAGGTTGAGGTTAAGAATTTCAATAGGTTGGTCCGGATAATGTTAAGTGTGGGGAGTCCATTACTTGTGCAAAGATTTTGGTATCTGGATGATTACAGAACTCCAAAGCAAAACCTTTTGTTTCTCTGACCATTGTTATCAGGCATAACAATTTGGAGGGCTTTTCGATACGCTAAGAGTTGCGGAAGGAAATGATTGAACTACTCCTCACTTAATCCTATCATCTCTATTTGATCAAGCTAGCTGAGAATTAAGGTTATTTCATTAAAGGATACTCGTATTATGTTCTTGAGAGCAGAGCAACAGCTCCTGCTTCTGTTGATGTTGAGTTCCACCGGTGGCATGTTGGCTATTTACTGTTTTGAGCTCTTTACGCTTTTTTTTGGAGGGACAGTGAAAAGTGGACACGAATGAATCACTTGGTACTCTTTTAACCAGAGATTTCAGTATTTCCCATTATGATTACATATACTCCACTTGATAAGCACATTGTAACACTTGTAAGAGGTACTTTTCCCTTTTTTAGCTGACTTTAGGGTTTAGCATGAAAATTATTTGATATGAGCATAGAGCTTGTTAATTGTACATATGTAAAAAACCAGCTGCTTCTTTTTACTCACTGGCCATAAAGCCATTGACTAACCTGTCATTTTTGTTTGCTGAAGTATATTGCTTGAAAGAAAACAACTACTCGTATTTACTTTGATACCTTGAAATATGATTAGTATCTTATATCGTTCCGTTAGATATACTGATTACGAAAATATGGTGCTTTGTCATAGAATAGTCTCCTGAGACATTGTGAATATCTTTCTGTTAGATATACTGATTAATATACTTATATCTTTCCATTGACCTTGTATTGATATACGCAAGTCATACTTGGGGTTCTGATGCAATTGATTTGCGGTAAGTTGTATTACGGAGTACATTACATCCAGAGGTAAGCCTTCTTATAATATCAGCAAACAAGCATCCTTGTTGCTTGAATGCTTCCACTTTCTCTCAATATGCCTCCGACGATAATGTTGTTGGGTATTGTAAGTTGTAACATGTCTTTTTTGCAATTTTTTCTCAAAATGGTATTGCTCTGTTTGCTATTCATCCTTTTATGTGCAGTTATCGTCTTCAATTGTTTGTTTGGCCTTACGGACTTACTATTCTCCTTTGTGCCTCAATTTCTTTTTATAGCAAAATATTTGTTTGGTGTTTCTTTTTTCGTAAAAGCTGAATTGCCTTGTGTAGCTTGCAGAAGGCCATACGCGTCACACAGAAGATTAGAAGCTATACCTGATCTATGTTTACTGCATAGGTGGTATCTCTCGTGGGTCTGGGAAGAACAGGGTCGCAATCGTTGATTCTGAAGTAATGTAGATGCTGAAGGGTGTACTGCTTGGATCTCCAAGGTATCAAACAAGAGGTTGTGGGGTTCAAAATTCAGTCAGTCATTGTCAGACTGATACGAAGGACATGGCGATTCATAGGTTAGCAAATTGTTGGTTTTTGCAAATATATATTGATATATAGTTTTGTCTTGTCTCGTTATGAATAGGTACAACCGTACAAATTCTTTGGTGCACCCAAGCTAGGTGCACCGAAGGGTGTTTTTATTCTTCGGACTTTGATTTCCCCCTCACTTGCCCTGCACATGTGAGGGGAAAATGTTAGAGGGTGTACCTTAGATGTTCTCATAGGACATATGCCTCCTATAGTCATATGATTGTTTTGTCCGCCAGTGTCCACCCTCTAGTTTCTTACTCTGTTTTCCTTGTACGGAGTATCTAGGAAACTAGGGTCAGTACTTGCATTTTGATCAATGCTTAATAAATTATGGATCTCCTCTTTGACAAATCTCAACTCTTGCCTAGTAACATAAGTAACATCTCTTCTGAAAAAAGAGTGAATTCATAATAATCTCAACAGAAGCCAAAGTAATAGCTCATTGGATATTCATAGTCTTATCTGGCCACAAGGGCATTACAAATTCAATTACAAACGGGGTAGAGAGATTCGAACCTCTAACCTGTTATACACAGGCCCTCAATCTTTGCCACTAGGCCAAGACCTCATTGGTAGCTCGCAAATGGAAGATGAAAACACACACAATGCAATGAAAGTTCACTTGACAATTCCAAGTAAAGATCCAAGTAATTATAAAATAACCTAGATCTTTTCCCTTTTTTGAGGTTAGGAAGGATTGCCTGTTATGCAGATCACAACAATATCAAGCTACTGGAGACACGCACACCGGTACATCATCAAAAATCAAAGCAGGCATCCATAACGCAGCAACAGCAAAGAGCAGCCAAACTGCAGATCAAAAAAAAAAAAGATTACATCAATAAGAAATGTGAAACAGATATATGCTTTTTTTTTTCCCCTGAAAAATATAACTGTAAGTGACTAAGGTCCTCACCTTATTTCCACTTATTTCAGAAAAACAAGTTATTAGTTCAAACAAATAATGCACCCTAAATCTGAATGGATACTGTGAGATTATACTTTGACATCTATCGTTAATTTTCGAGGTCAAACATTTCATTGCTTTTTCTCAAAAATAAAATAATAATACGAAGTGTACGCAAATACAAGGGGATTAAGGAAAATCCCACCTAGAATGAGTTTGTTGAGATTGGACCCTGACTGTCAAGTCTAGAAGTTGGAGAGCTAACCAACTACTATATTATCTCTTGTATTATCTATTTATCCAATGCGTAGTATACTACAATCAAATTTCAACCTTGACAATATGGCAGTTTATACTGTATCAAGAGGTAGTATCATGACATCCCCTAAAACTTTTTCCACGTAAGAAACTATTAGAAGTTCAAAACTAGCTTAGTGGATCTGTGGATTTTAAGGGAACAACGATAAAACAGATTCAAATCAATTTGATAACATACCATCCTTCCATGAAACCAACTTTCTTCTTCTGCTCCTGTTGAGGAGGAGGTGCAGCATACTGAGGAGCATATTGAGGAGGAGGGTACCCCTGTGGCGGGTATCCTCCTTGTGGAGGTGGTGGGTACCCTTGCGCCGGGTACCCTGGTGGTGGGTAACCTTGATCTGGAGGAGGGTAACCTTAACATCCAAAAAAAACACAAAATTTTACCCATCAATATTAAGTATTAACACCAAATAAGAATGATGATAAAGAATGAAGTTTTTAACCTTGAGGAGGAGGGTAGTTACTCATATTGCGTCAATGAAAGGTTATTGGTTTTTGTAATTGTAAGTTGTAAGGGACTAAGGAAGCGAACGAGGATGGTGATGTATTTAACGACATATGAACACGGTTTCTACGTGGCTACGTCTTCCTATAATTGTACTATATTCATATCTTATTGTATCTCTTTGCTTTTCCCCCCACTTTACTTTTGAATAATAACAATGCTCTATATTTAATGCTTAAAAATTGAATAATAAAATACCACTGCCTTAATAAACTATGATAAAAAGAATACTTTAATTTCCTCTTTTTTTCCTAGATAGTTTACAGAATTTTCAGATTATGGAGACAGTTGTTTGTTACTCATGGTTGTTTGCAGTTTAGTTTCTAATTTTTGACAGTTGTTCAGTGTGTCTGTGTTAACATTGTCAGTATCCTCCTCAAGTATGGATGCTAGTGCTATTCAAATGACGGTGTTATATGTCATTTGAATATTATTGTTCATCAAGTCCTTGAAATAGTTATCTGAGTCAATATCCCCGATGTAAAGGCATATGATCAAAAACCATTTTTGTTACTTGAAGTCTTGAACCATTGAGCGTGTCTCAGCACACTGGGGTTCTTACACAATTTATTTGTGAGAATGTTGTGTTAATATCAGCAAACACCTTGTTGCTTGGATATTTCGCTCAGTATACCTCCGATATAATATTGTTGGGTATTGTAACATGCCTTTTTTTTTTTTGGAAGTGTTGCTCAAGTTGATATTGCTCTATCATCCTTTTATTTGCAGTTATCCCCTTTCGATTGTTTGTTTGGCCTTATGGACTTGCTATTCTCCGTTCGGCTTTCATTCTCTTTTTGTGCAGCCAATGATTTGTTTGGTGCTGTAGACTTGTAGGAATATGGGAGATTAACAAAGTTGAATTGCATTGTACCTTACAGAAGACCGTAAGGCCACAGAGATGATCACCAGATTTACTTATCTGTGATTTAGCAGAGCACAAGTATGATTCTGGGAAGAACAGGGTCACAGTTTTCGAATTTGAAGTAATTTAGATGTTGAAGGGTGTACTGCTTGGATTCCCAAGGTATCGAACAAGATGGTGGAGGTTCAAAGCTTAGTCTGCCTGAGCCAAACAGATAAAAAGACCACGGTCCATGGCAATTCCTAGGTTAGCAAATTGTTGATTTTGCACATATTTATCAATATATAGTTCTGTCTTATCTCGTTACGAATTGTATATGACATATGCCTTAGCTCTATAGTCCTATTATAATTTTTCTACCAGTATCCACCCTCTTACTCTGTTTTCCTCGTATCTAGGAAAACTTGGGTCAGTAGTACTTGCGTTTTGATCAATGCTTAACAAACTATGGAGTATGGATCTCCTCTTTGACAATTCTTGCATGGAAACCTTGGTAAAATCTCTTTCTCTCTCTCTGTTCTTTCTGTAATTGAGAAATTTCTTTGCTTCTGAATACAAAAGGGAATTTGTAACACAGTTTTTAATAGAAATCGAAGAATATTCGAAATATAGCTCATTGGATATTCTTAGTCTTGTTTGGTACACAACTACACATAAGCTACAAATAAGCTTCCTTGTGGAATATGACAATTCACACACAAATAAGCGAGAGTAAACAACTAAAAAATTCAAAGTGAAAGATCTAAACAATTTACTACAAAATAACCTAGATCTTTTTCCTTTTTCCGCGGTTAGGAGGATTGTTTGTTATGCAATTCACAACAATACTGAGGTATCAGAGACTGTAGTACGCCGTTAAAAATCGAAGCAGGCATCCATAACACAGCAACAGCAAAGAGCAGCCAAACTGCAAATCATTAACATAATAATGAGAAATGTAAAACAGATCCATAGTAAATAAAAGAAATGACTATGATCAAATTTCAAGCCTTGAAACAGAGAAAAATATTCTCATATTGAGGGGAATTCAATAACATACCATCCTTCCATGAAACCAACTTGCTTCTTCTGCTCTTGTTGAGGTGGGGGCGGCCCGGCATACTGAGGAGCATATTGTGGTGGAGGGTACCCTTGTGGCGGGTATCCTCCTTGTTGAGGTGGTGGGTAACCTTGTGCCGGGTACGCTGGTGGCGGGTATCCTTCCTTAGGGTAACTTTGATCTGGAGGAGGGTAGCCTTGAGGAGGAGGGTAGTTACTCATAGTGTTGGTTAATGTGTTATCACTTTTCAGTGCAAAATGTACTTCAGTTGTAAGGGATTAAGGAAGCGAAGGAGGATGGTGATGTATTTAAGGAGATACAACCACGCTTCCTACGCGGCTACGTCTTCCTATTATTATTATTATTATTATTATTATTATTATTATTATTATTATTATATTGGACTCTTTTCATTTCTTATTCTATCTCTTGCTTTTCCTCCCACTCTTTACTTTTGAGCAATAATAATGCTCCATATTCCCTTCCAAAACAATAAATAATAAAATACTGCTATCTTATTAAACTAATACTCCGTACAAATATAATAAAATTAGTACATTATATTTTTTGCTTTATTTTTTCATATATGGAGTAGTAAATAGAATATACAGACTACAGGGTAAAATACCACTTAGTAGCATTTTCAAGGGAGTTGACAAATTTTCTTATTTTTAATTAACTTTATATGTTTATTTTAGATTTTTATTTTCTACTCCGAGCTGCTATTTGAGAAGAAAACCACAAAGCCTAAGATATTAAAATGACTTTGGATTTACATAGATATTGTTAAACTCATGCCTTAGAGAAAGGAAATGGAATTGATTAGGGTGGTACAATAGTTGGTGAGAAAAACTGGTCTGGTTCACTAGGAGTCGTCCAAAACGGCGGATAATCTTGATCATGTGATGGTGGTGGAGAAAGCCATTGATCAAAGAATGGCGGGACCGGTATACTACTACTACCATCAGTAGGTGCTGGCCATGGCCATGTTATTGGTGGCTGATCAATGCTGCCAGCAGGAGGCGCTTCCCATGGCCATGATGTTGGTGGCTGGTTAAGCGACGGCGTATTACCAGTGCCTCCAGGTGGTGTTTGCCATGGCAATGGTGGCCATGGAAGCCATGGTATTGGGGGCTTGTCCATATCTCCAAAAAGTGGTGGTGGCGGCGTAGTTTCTAGTGGGGTCCATGGAGGAAATACAAACACCATCGGTGATGATGGAACTGCAAGTGGCGTGGGTGTTGTTGATGGTGGAAGCTCAAACAATGGTGGAGATGGAATTGTTGATGGTGGCAATGGTAGTGGAAATCCAAATGTTGGTGGTGGAGATGCTATTGGTGAAAATGGCATCGGTGTCGATGGTGCAAATTCTAATGCCGGTGGTGGAAAGGGGACCACCGAAGGTGTTGTTGGTGGCGTGAATGGTGGAAGCCCAAAAATGGGTGGGAGAAGAGAGACCAATGGTGGAGGCGGAGAAAGTGCGACTATTGGTGGTGCAGATAAGAATGATGGAGGTGGCGGTGAAGGAACAAGGGGTGGAGGGAAAAAAACCTGTGAGGGTGGTGGTAGGAAAAGAAAAGGAGGTGGGGAAGGTAAAGGCAACGGGAATGATGGTGGAGGTGGTGATGGTACAATTGGTGGTGGAGGGAGTATAACAGTTGGTGGTGGAGGGACAATAACAGGTGCTGGTGGAGGGAGTATGACAGGTGCTGGTGGAGGGAGTATGACAGGTGCTGGTGGAGGGACTATAACAGTTGGTGGTGGAGGGACTATAACAGGTGGTGGTGGAGGGAGTATAATAGGTGGTGGTGGTAGTGGGGTGGGAGGCGGTGGTGGAGGCACAAAAGGAGGCAAGATGATTGGCGGAGGCGATAATGGTGGTGGTGGTGGTGGTGGTGATGTAAGGAGAAAAGGGTTGTTAGGGGAAGGGGAAGTAAGAAAAGGCCACTTACCACAAATACCAAACAAGTAGGCGTATAAAGGGTCACAATTCAGACTTCCTCCTCTTCTGGGACTAGGACTAGTACGTCTGCTGCTTCTCTTCCTCGTACGCGTATGATTACGAATATGATTACGAGTTGTTCTTCTTCGCTTATCATCTTCTTCTGTGCCTGATTTTTGCTTGGGAACACTTCTTGCTTCTGTGATTGCTTGTGCAATCAACAGCAACACTACAATCATTATTACCACTCTTTTTGCTTTCATCTCTTGGAAAACCTAGCTTTCAACTAATTTACTCTATCACCTCATGCATGCATCCTTGTGCAGAAAGTATTTATTGGAAAACTTCACTCTTGTTTTAACTAACTGTACTCTTTCAATGGACCTTGATGACAAATGTCCATATAAACTTACTTAGTTACTGAAATTTTGCAGAATAAACCTTTTTATATACGCATTTTCTTATCAACCGAGGTCTTAATTGCTCTAGTGTCGGAAACAGAAGGCTTGTGTACGTAGTGCCTGCAGCAGGTTAACGGTTCGACTTTCCTCTCCCTCGTTTGCAATTTGTAAGTGTTTAAATGCTTTGTTATTATGCTTGATATTTTCACTTTTACTCTATAAAAGTTTTACATTTATTACTGTCTAGGATGAGGTAAATATAAATGCATATTATGCATGTCGCTGTAACATCTCTTTCTCTCAAAGCTTGCATGTCTCACAACTGCCGCCACAACTGCACAAGTAAACCATATCATAGCATCATATCCTGCAAGCAAGCAGAAAGAGAGGCTTTCGAGGATGTGTTGTTGAACTGTTTAATTTGATATATTGAATGCCAGCCTTTGTTTTGTGTGTCTTTGAAATTTAATTTACTGTTTGAAATAAGTGAAAATAAATTAGTATGTTGATGGGAGAGTTAATTAAATGGTAGGAGTCCAGCACACAAAAGCATGCAGAAGAAAATATATAGACAATATAACGACAGCATGGAACATGAATTAAAAATTTAAAATGCATGTGAAAATAAAGTATAGAACAAAGTGCTTCACCAAATGCAGCACATGCATGGCTTTATTCATCATCTCCAAAGTAATACCCCCACCTTTAATTAACTTATTCATTTTACTACTAATTTTTAAGTAGTTGAAGGATTCAACAAAAGGTGCATCAATTATCAAAATCCAACACCATTAGAGAACAAAAGATGTACTCCCTCCGTATTTATTTAAGAGATACACTTGGTCAGGCACGGGTATTAAGAAAGAAGAAGAATTGAGTGAAATAAAATAATAAAGCAAGTGGGGTTGAGTAGATATTTTAATAAGTAAACAAGTGGGGACCATGTCATTTGGGGGGGTAGGCGGGGTTGGGGTTATGAATTTTTTTGTTTAATAGGATGGTGGGTTATAGGGTAAATTAGATGTATTATTTAAGTAGATGGTGGAGTTGATAAGTTACTAAAAATGGCAAGTGTATCTCTTAAATAAATGCGGCCGGAAAAAACAAGTGTATCCCTTAAATAAATACGGTGGGAGTATAAATAAGTACAAGTATTAGTTTGTATTACGTATATTCTTGTACTTTGGTTGGTTGTTTTGTGTTATATTTTTCAATTTGCTCTTAATTGGTTTGATTGAGTTAGTGGTATTCTATAATTGGTACAGATTAAAGACCATTTTCTTCGCCACCACGGAATGTTTAAATGAATGATTTTTTTCATAATCGATCATGTAAAACTAATGGGCCTGATATGTTTGGATTAAGGTCAATGCATTTGGTATGTTTGGATTACGGTTAATGCATTTGGTAATACATTACCCTAGGATATGGTGACTGATACCCAAAACGAGCATAATAATTCCCCTGTTTCTTCCACCACACAATCACTTCATCAACTAGTTTAGCTTAATCACAACTAGTTTCTCCTTTCTTCAATTCTTTAAGTTAATTAACGCTTGGATTTTGTGTTACATACTTCTAATAATGTAGTAAAACTCTAGCTAGGCATTATGCAGTGTGGTCTAACCGATGCAACTAGTGGCAGATCTTGAATAATAGCCTGGAAGCAACCCACATCGGCTCCTCAAAGTTAATACTAGTATATTGATTTCCCTCAACGGGTGAATTTGGGCTAAACTAAGCATTCTAATCGATCTCCGATTTAATTACGTTGATACAGTATATCACAAAATAAAATGTCAAGGAGAAGTATTGACTACTCCGATTATTAACAATACAAAATGCATAATGTACTATATTGGAATTACTCTTACTTTCTTTCCGAATAATTTCAGTAAAAAAAAAAATATAATCCTTCATATTGGAATTACTCTTAGCTTTCTTCGAAAATCTGAATTGGCCTGTATATGTAAATTGTGTGGAAGCTGATTATGGTGCTTTTAGTTCTTTTCTTAGGTTGACAGGGAGTAGTAATCTAGTATTATTGGTGGTTGGTGGTGGCCGGTGGTGGCCAAAAAAAATTCAATGGTGTTGGAGCTTGATGGTGTGTTTATAATTGGCGATGCTGGTGGCTGGTGGTGCTGAGGAAGGTGAACAAAGCTCACAGTGATGAAGGAATAGGTGTTGGTGTAGTCGTAATGGGCGTTGGTGGTGTAGTCGTAATGGGCGTGGGTGGTGTACTTGGAATGGGATTTGGTGGTGGCAAAGAAATTGGTGCTGGCGGCGGTGATAAAAGTGGTAAGATCGGTGCTGGTGGCGGTGATAAAATTGGATTCACCGGTGTTGGAGGTGGTGAGGCAAAAGGTAGTATTGGTGGTGAAGGAAAAGGTAGTGGTGGTGACATAGATGGTAGCGTTGGTGTTGGTGGAGGTGAAGCAAACGGTAGTGTTGGTGCTGGTGGAGGTGAAGCAAGTGGTAGGGTTGGTGCTGGTGGCGGTGTTAAAGAAATTGGTGTTGGTGGTGGGGATGCAAGTGGTATAGTTGGTGTAGGTGGCGGTGATAGAGGGATTGGTGTTGGTGGCGGTGATAGAGGGATTGGTGTTGGTGGCGGTGATAGAGGGATTGGTGTTGGAGGTGGTGATAGAGGTATCGGTGGTGGTGATAGAGGGATTGGTGTTGGTGGCGGTGATAGAGGTATTGGTGTTGGTGGAGGTGATAGAGGTATTGATGGTGGTGGCGATGGAAAGATAATTGGTGGCGGTGGTGGCGATGAAAAGATAATTGGTGGCGGTGGTGGCGATGAAAAGACAATTGGTGGCGGTGGTGGCGGTGGTGGCGATGAAAAGACAATTGGTGGCGGTGGTGGCGATGAAAAGACAATTGGTGGCGGTGGTGGCGATGAAAAGACAATTGGTGGCGGTGGTGGCGATGAAAAGACAATTGGTGGCGGTGGCGGCGATGAAAAGACAATTGGTGGTGGTGGCGGCGATGAAAAGATAATTGGTGGCGGTGGTGGTGATGCAAATATTGGTGGTGGGGGTGGTGACACTAAGATATCCGGTGGAGGAGGGGAAGATGATATTAATGGCGGTGGTGGGGAGGAAACAAATGGTAGTGGCGGCGATAACAAAGGAGGTGGAGGTGGTTGTAATGGTGGAAAAAATGGTGTAGGTGGAGCTACTAGGGGTGGGGGCGGAGAAGGCACTAAAGGAGGTGGTGGTAACACTAGTGGCGAGGGAGGAGTCAGCGGTGAAGGGGGTGGAGATGGTAAGAAAGGTGGTATTATAGGCGGAGATGGGGTTATTGGCGGTAACGGTGGTGATATAATTGGCGGTGGCCTTGGTCGTCTAGGAAGAAACGGGTTATTATTAGGTGATGATTGATCAAACGGCCAATTCCCACAAGTACCAAAAAGATACTGGTATAATGGATCACACTTTCCATTTGTGTTACTTCCTTTGTTACCTTTGCCACTCTTAGTAGTTTTGCCACTCTTCTTTGGAAGTTTATGATTATTGTGTCTAGTTTTTGTATGTGTTCTAGTTTTTGTATGTGTTCTAGCCTCTGTGAATCCATGAGTAATCACAAGTAGTGCTACAACTACTCCTATTATTCTCAATATATTTCCTCTCATAGTTACTCCAATTTTTTGGGGTTGTGCCAAATTTCTTATTACTTGTTCACTCTTCTATATATTACAAACAAAGTCTTGTTATGCTCACACTAGTTTGAACCGACTTAAATGTGATTACTTATTATTCGAGTTATGTAGCTGAAATTGAGAATTCAATAGCCTTGAATTGTGTGCCTTTTTATGTGTAGGATTAGAGGTCTTCATGGGGTTACTGGGATAGGATAGGATTAGACCTGTCAAAAATCGACCCGACCCGAACTCGACCCGAAAATACCGGGTCCAGAACAAGATTTTGCGACCCGTAACCCGATTTTATCCGAACCCGAGCAACCCGAAAAGTAATGGGTCAAAATCCGACCGAATCCGTTTTGGACCCGACCGATTGAAAATCGTTGTATTTATAGTAATAAATGCGATTATGAGAAAATTTAAGCATAATAAACACGCTGTTTTTACTATTATTGTGTGTAATATGATTTTAATTTGAATTATACGCCATTTTATGGTTGAATTTGACTAAATATAAACTTATGTAGGAAAATTTGTTAATTTGTGCCCATATTTTGTATATTTATCACCTAAATTAATGAAAATATAATGCGCGTTTTAAAATCACTCAACCCGTTGGGTCGACCCGAACCCGAAAGTTCTGGGTCTTGAACAAGCATTTGTAAACCCGAAAGTGACCGACCCGATCTAACCCGAAACCGAAAATAATTTTTTATAACCCGACCCGACCGACCCGTTTGACAGGCCTAGATAGGATGCACTCCATGAAGTGCATCTGTTCAACCAATGTGGGGCAATTCTGCATTTCCAGAGGAGATAGAAGGACTAAGGTATGACGAGTACTACCTCCGTTTCATAACAGATACATAGTCTAACAAGTATATTTGACTTATGGAGTATTAATAAATTCAACAGGGAGAAGGGATATCAGATATGGTAACTAATACCCCAAATCGAGGATAATAAATCCCTTGTTTCTTCCACTTCCACCTAGCTTCTTGTACACAATCATATCTACACTCGATTCTCTTTATTAAAGCGTTACCCTCGATCCAAGCATACTTGTATACACATATTTCTAAGTACACAATTGGCAAAATTGTCAATAAGTACCTTCTTTTTGTCTTACTTTGTGAACTAGTACCTTATGTTTTCAGTTTTGTCAAATAGTACCTTGAATTAAAAAGTTGTATTAAAAACGGTACCTTAAAACGACATTCTGGCCAAATTATCAATTTTCTGGTCATTGATTCATGCTTCCCTCCAAAAAATTGTGCGTGTGGAACAAACAAAGCCAAAAAATACGCGCCTCTGTTACTCTAATAAGAACAACATTACCCACAAAAATTTTAGATCTAAACTTGATTTTTTTGGAGGGAAAGTAATTGGTTTATTTGGGGAAATTTTAGATCCAAACGTATGATTTTCTATCTTTTCATCTCTTGAATTATTTTGGTGCAAATTGTAATCAATTGAAATTCATTGTTGTAACGTAATTGATTCCATTGCAGATGTCTTCTCTTTCTAATTCATCTCTTCAAAGATTTTGCTCCACATGTAAATGTTGATTTCCTGTTGTTGGGCCATTAAAGGCGTGAACAATGGAAAACCTAGGACGTAAGTCATATCCTGCATGTTCTATGACTATGCAACTGAAAATGGTGGTTTAGGGATTTAATGTGAGTAGAAAATACAGAGGAGTAAATGAGGAGAAGAAAGGGCGCGGAAAGCTTTGAATGTGGTAGACTTGTTGTGCCTGTGTTCACACGCATTTATTTCCCTCTCAAATTGTGCCAACAAACGGAATCAATAGCCGGAAAATTGTTAATTTGGTCGGAATGGTGATGTAAGGTACCATCTTAATATAACTTTTTGATTCAAGGTAATATTTGATAAAACTGAAAACATAAGATACTAGTTCACAAAGTGAGGCAAAAAGAATATACTTTTTGACAATTTTACCTACACAATTATACCTAAATGTATAATCGAGTTTATGTACAAAGAACATAGTTTATGAGTTGGAAACTTACCAAAAATCACTCCTAAATACTCTGTATTATCTATTTTAGATTTTTAGACCTACGTATGGCTTGTGAAACTGAAATTACTATGACAAATTGACAATTACAATTCAAATCAAAATCCTTCATATACCACAAATATTATCTCAAGGATTAAACATTTTATGGGTTGGTGTTGCAAGTTATCCTTCAAATTTTCAAATAAAATTACTACATCCACATTGATAATTTTATATTTTATATTTTATATACATATACATATACTCTCTACAAAACAACAAGTTGAATACTAAAGAAGTTTGACCAAAATATGAGAGAACTTTCACCAAATAACTAAGTACTACTTACAATAAAGAATTTGATAGTTCATGATATGGATCGTTGTATTCATTCATGATCGATTAATAGCAGCTACAACGGGAATAACAAGACCAACAACACGACCAAAAACTACGCCATCTTTTCATAAAACCACGACCACTTATGTGTAGATTATGCAAAGGAGGTGGTTGTACATATTGATGTTGAAGTTGAAGTTGAAGTTGAAGTTGATGAGGGGTATACTGTGGAGTCGGGTATCCTCCATATCCTTGCCCCGGATACGGTACTTGTTGTGGTGGGTGGTATGATCCATATCCTTGCCCCGAATACGGTACTTGTTGTGGTGTTGGATATCCTCCATATCCTTGCCCCGGATACACTACTTGTTGCGGGGGTGGATATACTTGCCCCGTATACCCTTGTTGTTGTGGATATGATATGTTGTCCTCCGAGTTATCATCTGTTATAACTCAAGCATTATAATGGAAGCAAAGAAAGATTAAATAACGTAAGTAAAGAACACAAATATTTATTTAATGTAGTTCACTAACAATGTGTTAGCTACGTCCGCAGGCAGAGGGGACTAGGGGAGGAAATTTTTATTGATCTTGAGGAGTACAGATTACATGATACTAATAGGTTATCTAGAGAGTTTATATAATACTCTCTAGCCATGTGCGGAAAAGCCTAGAAAAAAGCCCCAAAACACATAACCCTAATCCAGAATAACAGATACCGTAAAATTCGGGGGCGTTACAGTAAGGGGCTTGATCGACTCAAGGCATTAGTCTAACATCATCTAAAAGACAAACATACATATTAAAACACACAAACAAAAACAACTAATTTAGTTTAGGAGGGTTGAGCCTACCATGAGGAGGAGGAGGAGGGGTGTGATCACGAGAACTCATATTAACTCTGCTTAATTAGTAGCCTTAATTTGTTGTTGGAGAAGGAGAAGACAATTAGTTTTTGAGATTAAAGAGGAACACAATATAATTAAGTTTATAAATGACCATAGTTAACTAACTTGGCCTTTGGACTTTGTCTTTGTTTGACGTATGGTGATACACACTTGTACGTGTTTTACGTACCCTTCCACTTTAGTTTAATCACTACTAGTTTTTCTTTTCTTCAATTCTTTAAGCTAATTAACGCTTGGATTTTGTGTTAATTAATTACGTACTTCTAATTACGTAGTAAAACTCTAGCTAGGCATTATACAGTGTGGACCTAACTGGTGCTACTAGTGGCGGATCTTAAATAGTCTAGAAGCAACCCACGGCGGCTCCAAGTTCATAGTATATTGATTTCCCTTTATGGATGTGAATTTGGTCTAAACTGAGCATTCTAATAATCTAATGGATCCCCGATTTAATTACATTGACATATCACAAATAATATGTCAAAGGAGAAGTATTGACTACTCTGATAATTAACAATACAAAATGCGTATGATATTGGAATTACTCTTAGCTTTCTTTTCGAACAATTTCAATAAAAAAAATGTAATCCTTTCCTCTTCAAATATCTGAATTGACCTATATATGTAAATTGCATGGAAGTTGATATTTGCATGGAAGTCTAACACGTTATTGATTTGTAATTTTTTAAAAACAAATCTTCTCTCTTTAGTGTTGAATTGTGAGGTTTTGGATAGGATAGGATTTCCGAGTAAGAAATACGAGTACATAATCTATCTTGCACTCTGATGCACCTAAACCAAGGCTAGTATATGTAAGTGTTGTTTTCCTTCATTTTTCCTCATCAAATAAGGGATAAAACGTCATTTGTTGCGCACCCAAGTATAGGTGTGAATCTATCTCACACTTTGGTGCACCTATCGTGAGGCTAGTACTGCACATAGATGTATTGTTTTCCTTCATTTTTCCTCATCAAATAGGGAATAAAACGTCATCTGTTACGCACCCGGGTATAGGTGTATAAGATTAATTATTGATAGAGTATAAAACTAATATTAGAGCTTCAAGTATCAGCATAAGCTTTTGGTTGAGTTGGTCCTTTGACATGATATCGGAGCCAGCGTGACACAAAGGGTCACGGTTTCAAATCTTATGCACCCCTCATTTTAAAGTGGAATATTAGTGTTGGGTACATATTGGGTGGCACATGCTGCATCCACACTTTTGGGCCCATGTGACTATGTGAGGAGACGTTAGAGTATAAACTAATCTTGAAACTTCAACCATCACCTTAAACTTTTGGTTGAGTTGGTCCTTTGACTGTTTGTAACACCCCCAAAATTTGGACCTTTTATATAATCAAAAACTCTGTTTTTATATCGTAAAACAATCGTCCAAACCTTGGGAGTGTCACTGCTACATTTATTCTCCATAGAAAATAAATGCAAAGCAACAAAACAATTTAAAACCATTAAAGTCAAAATTAACTAAGTGGTCTAAAGGTGGCCAATAAAATATTACAACCAATTAATCCCAATAAAATAAATAACAAAATCCAACTTAGACTGGAATAGAAATTGTCTCTTGACTAGGTGGTTATTCTAAGCGTCTCCTCACTCATAGCCAAATACCTTTACCAACCTGCAAAAATAAATAGAAAAGAGACAAGAGAGACAAACTCCCAAAAATCAGATAAACTGAGTAATTCCAACTCCATCCCGTAAAATAAATAATTTTAGTTTGAAAAACGTTTTGAGTACATAAAGTAAATAATTAAACAACAAGTATCAATTTAATAATTCCATTATTAACTTATCACATAAGATCAATATTAATTAAGTGAGGGAAAAAGAACGCTAAGGGTCGCGCGTAACCCTTGGAAATGGCCAAAGTAAGACGAGTACGGAATGTCCCTAGTGTGCACACCCCTCACTAATTAACTATGGGTCTCCGCGACCGCGCACCAATAGAATTAGGAGGAAGACTAAGCAGAAAGTTTAATACAGAATAATAAAAACCTACTAGAAGCCTACCGGGTCTCCACTAAAGTGCACCGATAGAACAACATCTAGAAGGGCAACCTGTTCCTAACCCTTACGGGCTTTTCCCTCTGAGATTACGCTTTACATCATTAGTATTTTAATAAGGTTAAACACACAGATGACCAACTCACAGATCAAAACAATACAACTAATTGATTAAGTAGCCACATAAAATTGGAACATAACAAGTCCAACCTTATTACTTACAACCTCAAATTTGTTGACTTACGCAACTCACATCAAAGAACTCAAATGTGTCATTACTCTCCAACAACTAATGACTACAGTATTCAACAACCAATTTTATTCTCAAGTTCCTCAATATTAGTACTACGTACTTCAGTTCATAATACGTAAATCAAATAATGTTTGTTAAAATACGTATAGAGTTCAAATAATATTCTTATAATAATACTACTAGTATACATGTCTATAATTTCACATTGCAAAGGTCATATACATAACACTTAATTCTTTATCACATAATAACACATAAACATGTCTAAAATATATTTTTCTAACGGGACCTAAAGATGATGGACATTGAAAATTACCTTGAACACACGCGTACTTTGAACTAGTAGTCTCTTTGCGTTATTTCCTAAATAGTCTCCCTCTACAATTGCACAAATAAATAAACCTAAGTTAGTCTAAAATTGTCCATAATTAGCATAGGTATACAAGAGTTAATTACTTCTGATCTCACGTCTACTAGTTGTTAGGGGGGAAGTGAGTGGCCATGGAATAGTAGGAAGCCCTTTTTTTTTTTTTCCTAATTCGATAGTACAGCTCCTGTACTACTATTCTTTAAATACAACAAAGATGCTAAT
Source organism: Spinacia oleracea (assembly GCF_020520425.1). Taxonomy (NCBI): domain Eukaryota; kingdom Viridiplantae; phylum Streptophyta; class Magnoliopsida; order Caryophyllales; family Amaranthaceae; genus Spinacia; species Spinacia oleracea. The sequence continues at coordinate 185,024,848 of NC_079490.1, forward strand.
CAAAAAAACCAAAGTCAAAACATGCTTTGTTTTGTGTCCTTTTATTAAAATAAATAAATATGTTCTTCAATATTTAAAACCAATTAATGCTCAAATGGAGTTCCTGCAATTTCCATACGAAGGGTGACAAAACTGAGATTTAAAAGGAATGAATATTTACGGAACAAAAATCAAATACGGATAGAAGGGGGTTAAGGACGATGGGTCCATGATCGTTTTCCGGTGGTTTGGAGTTATCAGTTCAAAAATTTATTTTATAAAAGCTCAAAGCTTGAAGGTGATGTTCATTACCTGCCGAGGAGAGGTTGATGATGATGATGATGATACGGTGATGACGACGGCTGTGTTTTGAGAGGCGGGGGTTTATTAGGAGTCAATTTACACGGCATGAATTTTGAGGTTTGTGGGAGTATATATAACATACGGTGATTAGGGTTTAATTAGGAGACTAAATTTCAGAATCTTTATAAAACAATCTAAAATATACTTTTTTTTTTTTTTAAACTCATTAAAACTTTTATTTTAAAATTGTAAAATTATCTTAAGTTACCAAAATAGTTTCTTAAAAAATATCCGAAAGTTCGGGATATTACACTGTTAGTTATAGCTTTAGCTTTCACGTTGCATAATGTGATGCTGCTGTGATGCTGCTTTCATGCACACATTCTGTTATTCTCCTCTCCTAGTTTTTAGGAGTTAGTTATAACAACTTATAGAATAATCTAGAAGCTCTCATTACTATTTATATCCTGCTTTGCTGTAATAATCAGTTAACAAGTTTTGCAATAATAAGAAATACACTGCTTCTCTCTTTTCTTCGTTTCCTCTCAAATCTCAGTTCATATTGGTTCATATTTTGTCATGGTATCAGAGCAGGATTAAAGATCCTCGGCTCATTTTTCTCAAATTCCGCAAGTTCTTCTTCTTGATTCTGTTTGATTCTTCCTGTTTTACTGCAATTTCTGGTGATCTTTGTTCTGAAAAATCGAGTTTGTTCTTCAATTCTTTTGCTTCTTCTATCTGAATACTTGTTTGATTTCAACATTTTTTTTTTTCAAACAATTTTTGACAATGCCTTCTGGAAATGAGGATTCTGCTAATTCACACAGAAACAATGCCAATCTTCCACCAAATCAAGATCCTTCTAGCATATATTACATACATCCTTCTGATGCAAACTCAGTTCAGCTTGTTTCCTTCAAGTTCAATGGTGCAGAAGGTTTCACTAGCTGGAAGAGATCGATGATATTGGCTTTGTCATCAAAGAATAAGATTGGATTTGTTGATGGCAGCATTATGAAGCCTGATCCTGGTACAGTTGAGTACAAAGCTTGGGAGAGATGCAACGATCTGGTATGTTCTTTGATCTTAGGCAATCTGAATGAGGTGGTTGCTAAGAGTGTAATGTTTCTGAAAACTGCTAGAGACATCTGGATTGATTTAGAGGATAGATTTGGATTCACATCTCTGGCTCAGGTTTATTCTCTTGAACAAAAGTTAGCTGAAATAACACAAGGAAACAAATCTGTATCTGAATTTTTCACTGAAGTTAAATCTGTTTGGGATGCAATTGAAGAAGCACATCCTATGCCTTATTGCACATGCAATAATTGTACCTGTAATGTTACTAGGAAGTTCTTTCAGAGGCAGCAAGAAAAAATGGTGATGCAGTTTATGATGAAGTTAAATGAGCAGTTTGCTACAATTAGGGGTAATGTGTTGATGATGCCAGCATTACCTAAAGTCTCAGAGGCATACAGACTTTTTGCTCAAGAGGAGAGACACAAAGAAGTATCACAAGCTAGCACTCAAGCAGAAACATTGGCTTTTGCAGCTGAGAAAAGAAGATTCAGTGGAGAACATTGGAACAACAACAACAAAACTTACAAAACTCAGCAATCTGACTTTCATTCTGGTTATCAGAAGACAGGAGTTACTAACAGATATGGCAGACCTGGATCTAACTACTTTTGCACTCATTGTCAAACACAAGGGCACAGTGTGGACAGATGCTTTAAGCTTCATGGATATCCACCTGGTTTCAAGAATTTCAAAGAAAACAAAGTAGCTGCACTATCACATGAAGATAATTCTGGTGAGAATGTCTTACTTGGACATCACAGTGAAGTTAATCCAACAATCACTGTGGAGCAATACCAACAGTTGATGGATCTTTTGGCCAAACAACAAAACAATGTTGCTGCTGCTACAACTCCTAATCTAGCCATGATGGCAGGTAATCTCTGTCTGTTATCTCATTCTAATACTAGGTGGCTCCTAGATAGTGGTGCTTCTGACCATTTTTGTCATGATCTATCTCAATTTACTGACTATAAGCCTATTGACAAGTCCAACACCTTTATTACATTACCTGATGGGAGTAAAGTTGTTGTTAACAATATTGGTTCTGTGATGATAAATGGAGATATAACACTGACCAATGTGCTGCATGTACCAGAATTCAAGTATAACTTGATATCTGTACATAAACTCTGTCAGGACTTGGGTTGTGAAATTCATTTTACTCACAACAGATGTTTTGTTTACTGTCAGCAAGGGAAGCTGATTCCTCTTGGTGAGGTGCAATCTGGTCTATACAATTTGGCAGAATCTAGGGTGGAAGGAGCTCACTCTGTGCAGACACACAACTGTAGTATAGCTTGTTCATCTACAGTGGATAATGCAAAACTCTGGCATCTAAGGCTAGGACATTTACCTTTCAATAAATTGAAGTACATAGATCCTAGCTATGAAATTGGTGATTGTATGCAAAACACTATTTGTCAAGTATGCCCTGCAGCAAAACAAACTAGACTTAGTTTTCCTCACAGTGAGATTAAGTCTGTTAATCCTTTTGATTTGATACATTTGGATGTGTGGGGACCTCATTCTGTAAACACTCCATCTGGTTGCAATCAGTTTTTGACTATAGTGGATGATTACACCAGGTTTACTTGGATACACTTTCTGAAACACAAAAGTGATTGTGTTGCTATCATTGAAAATTTCTTACATATGGTACAAACTCAGTTTGGTGTCATGGTTAAGTGTGTTAGATCTGATCTGATAATGCTAAGGAATTGTGTGAAGGTGATATGAAGAAATTATATTTGAAACTTGGAATCTTAATTCAAACCAGCTGTAGTCATACACCTCAGCAAAATGGAGTTGTAGAAAGGAAACATAAACATCTGTTAGAAACAGCTAGGGCATTGTATGTTCAGTCCAAAGTTCCACAGAAGTTTTGGGGTGAATGTGTTCTTTGTGCAGCCTATTTGATTAACAGAATGCCACTCCAATCAATAGGCTTTGAATCACCATATTTCAGAATGTACAAACAGACTCCAAGTCTTAAACACTTGAGAAATTTTGGTTGTCTCTGCTATGTGTCTACTACAAAGGTTGGTAGATCAAAAATGGACAACAGAGCCACACCTTGTGTGTTTTTGGGGTATTCAACCACTCAAAAGGGATACAAAGTGCTGGAAATTGATACACACAAATTCTTTGTATCCAGAGATATTCATTTCCATGAAAAACATTTCCCATTTCATCTCTACCATAAACACAACTCTTCCCTTACTCCATACACCAGTGCCATTTATCTACCAACCCTCCTTTCATCTGATGTTTTTGATACACCAGATTTCTCCACCCTTGCAACCACATTCCCACCTCACACCTTGGAAACATCTGATCATACAAACACAAACTTCTCACCTGACCTCACAAATACAATTCTTTCTCCATTACATTCTTCACCCTCAGATTCTATTTCCTCTTCTCCTTTACAGACTAATCCCAATTCCACTCCTAACTTTCCTCAATCCCATTCTGAGACCATTTCTCATTCTGAACATGCTCATGTTGCACCATCCATTCCCCCAACAAGACAATCAAGCAGATCACACAAAAAACCAGGGTATTTAGATGCATATGAATGTTTCTCAGCATACACTGATAAAGATGATCTCATCCCAATCACAAAACACTGGTGCAATCTAGTATCTTATGTGACTTTCCCTGATGAGTTTCAAGCTTTTTTGTCTCAATCATGTGACATTACTGAACCTACAACATATACAGAAGCTGCTCAACAACCTTTGTGGGTTGAAGCAATGAAGAAAGAACTGGAGGCACTAGATAAAAACTATACTTGGGAGTTGGTGGAACTACCTCAAGGAAAGAAGGCAATAGGATGCAAGTGGGTCTTTAAAGTCAAACTGAAATCAACAGGAGCACTAGAAAGATGCAAAGCCAGACTAGTGGCCAAAGGCTTCAATCAGAGATATGGCATTGACTATGAAGAGACATTCAGCCCAGTTGTGAAAATGAGTACTATAAGGTGCTTAATTGCTGTTGCTGCCAGTAAGAATTGGCCATTATTTCAGCTAGATGTGAACAATGCATTCTTGCATGGTGATCTAAAAGAGGAAGTATATATGCAAGTTCCAGAAGGCATCCCTAATCCTACCAAGAAAGTATGCAGATTAATCAAATCTATCTATGGTTTGAAGCAAGCTTCAAGACAGTGGCATGAGAAGTTGATGCATCAAGGATCTAGGGCAACTTCACTACTTCCTTGGTTTGGAAGTTGGATACACTTCAGAAGGAATCATTTTGAGTCAGAAGAAATTCACTAAAGATTTGATTGAAAATTGTGGTTTTGACACTTCAAAGAGATCAATCACTCCATTGCCTGTCAACATTAAGTTATCCAACACAGATGGTGCACTTTACTCTGATATTGAGAAATACAGGTCACTAATTGGGAAGTTGAATTTCCTAACTCACACCAGACCTGATCTGTCCTATGCAGTTCAAACACTGAGTCAGTTTCTGCACAGTCCAAGAGAACCTCATGTTATGGCACTTCATCATACTCTAAGGTATCTAGCTCACACAGCAGGACAAGGGATATTGTTAAAGGCAGCTGATACCATCAGTTTACAGGCCTTTTCTGATTCAGATTGGGCATCTTGCCCAGATTCTAGGAGGTCTATCACAGGGTATATTCTATTACTTGGTGGCTCACCAGTTTCTTGGAAGTCTAAAAAGCAAGGCACAGTTTCTAAGTCTTCTGCAGAAGCAGAATATAGGGCAATGGCAGCAGCAGCTTCTGAAGTTACTTGGCTTGTAAGCTTATTGGAAGATTTAGGAGTGCACAATCTAAAGCCAGTAACATTGCATTGTGATAATCAATCAGCTTTGCACATAGCCAGAAATCCAGTGTTCCATGAAAGAACAAAGCATATAGAAATCGATTGTCACTTTACTAGAGATAAAGTGCTGGAAGGATTACTTCACTTATCTTACTTACCTACACAGCAGCAATTGGCAGACATCTTTACTAAACCTCTCTCTTCTACACAATTTCAGACATTACTGTCCAAGATTGGAGCTTGTGATGCTCAATCTTGAGGGGGGATGTTAGTTATAGCTTTAGCTTTCACGTTGCATAATGTGATGCTGCTGTGATGCTGCTTTCATGCACACATTCTGTTATTCTCCTCTCCTAGTTTTTAGGAGTTAGTTATAACAACTTATAGAATAATCTAGAAGCTCTCATTACTATTTATATCCTGCTTTGCTGTAATAATCAGTTAACAAGTTTTGCAATAATAAGAAATACACTGCTTCTCTCTTTTCTTCGTTTCCTCTCAAATCTCAGTTCATATTGGTTCATATTTTGTCATTGACAAAAGTATATTATCAACAAGACGAAGTTGGTGCTTAAACTAATTACTCATGAAATTCTCACGAAGTTGGTACTTCTCAAATTTTCATTTTCTTTTTTCATTTTCTTTAAGATTAGTGTTTATGTAACGGTCCTAAACTAATTAGAATAGTTGGGAATTCATTAGTAGCTAGGCAGATTGAACCTTTTCTCAGTTATACGACCTTAATACTTTGTTACAATAGTTGTCCATTCTAGTTCTAACCCTGTTTCCACGTATTCGTATGCGTTTAAGTTTTTTGACAATTGATCGAATTGCGAGTAAAAGAGAACGGAGGAATTCATATTTCCTGTAAATTGTATACCCGTACATGCATGTATGTATGACTATTAATTTTGCACCAAAGAGTATGAGTGAAAAATGAATAGACTATTCACAAACAAATATTTCCTAGACTAGATTTTGTTAGCTAGGTTTGCAAAAGGCATGCAAAACAACATAGCGTTTGTAATTTGTATCATTTGATAAAACGTAAGTTTGTTAAATTCGATCTTATGCACGGAAGATGGCATTAAACTAGACCTGATCAAAAGGCGGGCCGGATCGTGTTCGGGTTGGGCCGAGGTATAAAAAAATTTGTCGGGCGGGGACAAGATTCGGGCTGCCTTTTGTGCCCAAACCCGCTAATTCGGGCCTAAAATATCGAGCTTAGTAAATTATTGGGTCGGGCCTGAAAATCGGGCCCAAAAATCTGCCCAAACTCGTCAAATTTTGGGTTGGGTCAGGCCGCCGCTACGGGCCAAGCTCATGTTGATCAGGGCTACATTAAACAAAATTGACGAGCAATAACAGTATAGGAAGTTCCAACTTATTGATAAGATAGATATAAACAACAATTTTTGCAATATTTTTTGTAGCTATGTACTACTTCATAAACCAAATGCAAAATTACAACAATGTAAGTAGAGTCAATCATAGTCATTACGGCCTTTCATCAGGATGCTGCTGGGGCGGAAATGGTACGATAGTACTCCCTCCGTCCCGGAATACTTGACCTGTTTTCCTTATCGGGCCGTCCCTTAATACTTGACCTGTTTCTAAAAATAACGCAGCAACAACAAAGAGCAGCCAAACTGCGCACAAAAGTGCAAATTAATAAAGCAAGACAAAATAATTAAGTTTGTAAATAAAACATCATAAACTTAAATACAAGTTTATACAACTTATAAAGTAAGAACGAGAGAAGAATGAAGATACATCTCCTAGTCTCCTATACATTGTTTTTCACAATCTCTAATGCATAGTTTTTACTATTTGTATAGTATACCCAATTAAATATGAATTTGTTTTAAAAAATATTATATTTTGAAAATAGATATGGTTAACAATCCAACAAAATCGCAAACATATTACTTCATATTAGACCTGATACATCCGACTCCGACTTTTTTTTTGCACGGTTTTATATTATAAAAAAGCTTGTATATAATGATAAGTACTTAATAATGTTCCAAAGTATATTATTGGCAAGCATGAAAAGATAAAGTGTAACTATTAAAAAGAAACGGTGGGAGTAGTTTAGCACACAACTACTCGTGTCTAGCCCTGTTCAACAGGCCGGGCTGAAATTAAACGGGCCAGGCCTACCAATTTTTTTAACGGGTCCGGGCCCGACTGTATTTATTCGGTCAAAATTTTCTTCAAATAGCTTTACATATGAACGGGATGAATTCGGCCTGACCAAAGTCAAAGCAATGTAACCGTACGTCCATACCAAAGCAACCAACATGATCCAGAAAACAAAAGTTAAAAAAAAATGACATGCATAACCAATTTGATTTTAATACCAAAACCCTTAAGTCCTTAACCCATTTTGAAGTTCAAATACTTTTACAACACCATAGGGCATAGGCCCATTAACTCCAATTAGTAAAAGGTACATCGCAACCGGGTCAAAACTACGTCGTTTTGATAGTTTTTTACCAAAAAAATAAATAAATTAATAACACAAAAATACTTTCCAGATATTTTGGTATCTTTAGGCAGTTATATTAGGATAGAATTTTTAAATTTAAAAAACTGCCAAATAAAAAGTCAATAGAAAAGGAAAAAGATTTAGATAATCAATTAGAATCCTCGTTGATGTCGTCAAAAAGGGAAAACCAAAATAAATAACATCTTCATCTCCAAAAATCGCAAATTAGGCGACACAGTTGCTCAATTTCGTAAATTACGTATGTGTTAATCTTCATTTATTCAAGTAAGTGTGTATTGATGTTCTTTTCATGTGTAATTTAATTGTTAATTTCATTTATTTTGACAGTTTTTGTTAATGTTATCTATTATTAATTGGAATTTCATGGGTTTTCTTTGCACCCAAGAACAGACGTGCATCTTAATCAACGGCAGATGTAGTGTTTATCAACCAGTAATTAGAATTTGTCCTATTTTGCGTTGATTTCCTTTTCCAATTGAACATGTGCTTTTCTTCCTAGTTATGTGCTTGTAGTTGTAAATATGTACTTTTATGTGAAATAATGTTTTTTTGGTCATAGTTATGTGCTTGTAGTTGTAAATATGTACTTATATGTGAAGTAAGATGTACTTTTATGTGAAATAATGTTTTTTGGTCATAGTTATGTGCTTGTAGTTGTAAATATGTACTTATATGTGAAGTAAGATGTACTTTTATATATAGTAATGTGTTTTTGGTTTTGCTTATGTGCTTTTGGTTAAATGTATTTTTATTTTTGTCCTATCATGTACTTTTACACCTTCAATGTATTTTTGTTTTACGATTTGTTTTTTATATGCATTTACACATGTATTGTATTTCTACTCTTATATTAATTTAATACGGAGTACATGATACGAGAAATATGGAGTATGAAAAAACCGCAAATAAAACAATATAAATTGTTAAAGATTTAAATGCAAATAAAAGTAACTGATTGTTTTTGTAAAGATTTGTTAAAATATTAATAGAATCTTTGACTTTTTTAATCAATAAAAATAATCGATTGTTTTTATAAAGTAACCATGATATGCGTGGTTTTGGGGGAAGTTAGTTATGCGATTTTACATTTTTTTTTTTTGGCAAAAAATATCAAAACGATGTAGTTTTAACCGGGTTGCGCGTAGAGCTACGGTGCACCTAATAATTTGCGCATTAACTCAGCAACCACAAACCAGTGAAACCACATACTTCGTATATTAAAGAACTAAAGAAAGCGTTTCGAAGCTGGTAAAATAAGGACAGGGGATTAGGGGAAATTTCGGCAGGGGGTTGAAGAGTTGCCATGAGTTCTTCGCAAATCTGACGAATCCAGGTAACCTGTTGAAGAATGGAACCCCCTTTGGATTTCGTCTTCAGTCGGATTGTTGGGGAGGTAATCTGTTGAAGAATGTAAAGCTCCAGATCCGGTGAGTTCAGGAAAGTAAAGTGAGATAAGCAAACTTACTTTTTGTTTCTGAAATTTGAAGGGCATATATTATATGGGAATTACACAGATGACAGCTTTTCGAGTTTGAAGGTCTATTGCTCCTATTTTCTGTTGTGCAATATTAATATTGTAGCTTCTTGATTTTGAAGGTCTACTTATAACTTATTTGGTTGAGTTAAGTGAATCCTTATGTTTCAATATCTTCAATCTAAATTATTTGTTCAAAGTAAACTTAAGGCATGATGACAAAAAGATTGGACCAATAAGTTAGAGATAAGATAGTGATAAACTTTAGGAATTCTGTCAATTGACTTGATTGACAACTTATATATGTCAATGCCAGAGACTTGTGTTTAAGAAAAACCTACTTGCCATAAAGTTTGGCTGCTGAATAAACTCTGTTAGGAAACAAATAAATAGCTTCCTAAACTAATATAAACTAGATTTACAATAGATAGAATTATGTTATGTGCCGATTAGAGTTTGAGGATGTTTAGGAAACGAATGTTTTAGTGTCATATTAATTTGTAGTATACTTACGGTTTCCTATATATATTCATGAGTTAATCAAGTTATGTATGGTTGTTATCATTCAATAGTAGCGATTGTCTTCCCCAAAATTATTGTTTAACATACTCAGTGGACAGTGTTTTTTTCCAGGTTTAGAATGCTATATATGTGTATGTAATATTAATGATGACCAAGTCATGGCCTGCTCTACAATCTTGCGATAACAAGGTAAAGGTAAAGTTTTGATCTTGAATTCTTGATCCCTGAGCTAGATTTAACTAGTAACATCACTAGTTATGTCGATGTATTGATTTAGCTAGATTTACTGAATTTGATATGTAATATTAATGATGGCATGCTCTAAAATCTTGCATTGTAATATGTTTGATGAATTAATTAATTTACTGAATTTGATATATGTGTATCTAATATTAATGATGCTCTAAAATCTTAATGCCAGCGGAAAGAGGGAGTGACTAGTGGGTTGTGTGCGTTGCCAAATGAAATTCTGTTTTCAATCCTGTCCTCCTTCACCATCAAGGAAGTTGCAAGGCTTAGTGTTGTTTCTCACCAATGGAAATACATATGGGAAAATTTTCCGATTCGAGGGCAATGGAAAGGATACTCGAAAGTCCCGAAGTAATTTCTCATGAAAGATCCAACTTTGTGACATGGGTTAGTCGTGTTGTCGACCAGCATTTTGGTGTAGCAGCTATAGATGAACTTAGAATCAAGTTTTGTCTCACCAGAAGTTTTCAATCTCATATAGATAAGTGGGCGGTTTTTGCATCAGAAAAACAAGTAAAAACACTTGACCTCAACTTTACTTGAAAATTTAATCTCGCAAATACAGAGAGTGCACACTGTACTTTTCCTCTTAAAGTGGCTAGCATCAAGTCTTCCTTAATATCTTTGTGTCTTAGATCCGTCGATGTCACTGATGAATTCATTGGTTGCCTTGTTTGTTCCTGCATATTCCTTGAGAACCTGTGCGTAGGAAATTCAAAGTATCTTACCAACCTAAGAGTCTCTAGTTCATTACAACAGCTGAAACATTTGAAGGTAACTCATTGCTTTTGCTTTCCTAATTTAATCGAATCTAATCTTAAAAGGGATTTTCCTGTTAACACAACACTAACACTAACACTAGTAGGTATCTGTTCTTCTTGCAGTTACTCGGGTTTGACATGAAACGTGCAAGGCCCATTGTCAAACAAAATGCGTGCCCTCTCAAATGCCTGAAGACGCTAGAGCTTGTTGGCTTTATGGGACGGCCGATTGACCTTGAGTTTGCAGCTTTTGTGCTTGAGAATGCTATTGCTCTTGAAGAGGTGATTATTGACTTCAGGCCAATGTTGAGCACAAAACCATATCACAAAGGTGTGCAAGAACGTCTTGTGGAGCTAAAAACGAAGCTACCTCCAGGTGTAAAGTTAATTGTCAAGTAAATTTACTAGAATATAGAATCCCTCCTTTTATCCAACTTCTCCTATATAGAATCCCTTGTTAAAATATTAATCTAGAAAAATCTAGATAATACATTTGTAAAAATCTAATAGTAAAATGTATTGTGTAGAAAAATCTAGAAATATGATTGTAAAGTATAATCTAGAATAATCTTAGGAATGTTTAGAGTTATCCTAAGAAAAATCTAGTAAGAAAAATCTAGATATAGGACAAGTGTAGGAAAATCTAGAAAATAGGATACACCCTCTATAAAGAGAGCTCCCACAAAAACCATGAGTGAGGGGTAGAAACAAGGGTTCTACCAAAGAGATAAGTGAGAGACATGAGCTCTCGCAAATATTGTTGTACATCAATTTTTATCCATATAATCAATGATGAAAATACAATTTTGATATATTATTCGGGTCCATCAAAACTTCCGCGTGCGTCCTCAAATTTCTATCATCCCTCACTGATTTTGGAGTGCCAAAATCAATGATGACCTTCACTTCAAATGTTGTGTATTCTTGGAGGAACTCCAATTCTTTCACATTCGTTATGGTAAATTGTTTCCTGCTTTGAATTTCACCAACAAGTGTTTCCATCAATTGAACCTCCTCCTTGATTTCATCATCCAATTCTTGCCGTTTTTGTTCAATTTCATCTGGAGGAAGAGCAAACTTCTCCAAGTCGAGGTCACGAATCCATTCACTTTGCTCGATTGCGTCGCGAAGAATCTTTGTCGATGGAGATACCGCGTGATTGAGGTTTACAGGAGGATCTAACCATTTCATCTTGTTAGGAATGCACAGTTGTTTCTTCATTCTTGAGAGAGAAATTGAGAGATTAATGTAGGTAGTTTTAGAGAGAGAAGTTGAAGGTGGAGAGAGAAGTTGAAGGATGCTGAAATTTGAAAATGGAGGTAAGATGAAGAAGCGAGAGTTAATTCGGTGGGTTAGATAAGAGATTCTATTGAAGTCTATTATATATAGTATGTAACTTTTTTCTATTTGGTCCGATCAATTTTGTTTTTTTTTGGGGTGCGGATGTTTTACCTAGAGTTAAAATAAGAGGAACACAATTAAGTTTATAAATGAGCAATTGAGCATAGTTAACTAGCATGGCCTTGACTTTGTCTTTGTTTGACGTACGGTGACGTGATACACACTTGTACGTGTTTTGCGTACCCTTCTACTTTAGTTTAATCACTACTAGTTTTTCTTAGGTTAGCAATTCTTTTAAGCGCGCTACTTAACACTTGGATTTTGTGTTACGTACTTCTATTTACGTAGTAAAACTCTAGCTAGGCATTATGCATCGTGAACCTAACCGATACAACTAGTGGCGGATCTTGAATAGTCTGGAACCACTTGGGCTCCTCGAAGTTAATAGTATAATAGGTTTACCTTTACGGATGTATATGGGAGGATTTGAATTAGGAGGTTTTGGATAGGATAGAGTTTCCCAAAAGAAATACGAGTACAAAATCTATGATCTTACACTCTGGTGTACCTAAAGCAAGGTTAGTGCACACGTCAAAAAGGTATTATTTTCTTCATTTTTCATCATCAAATAAGAGATAAAGCGTCATTTATTGTGCACCCGGGTATAGGTGTGTTACGACTTACGTAGTACGTGTGTAAGATTAATTATGTTCTCAACAAGAAGAAGTTGGTCCTTAAAGCAAATACTCAGAAATTTAGAAATACATGTCAATACTTCCCAAATTTTCATTGTTGGTTAAGACTTAAGATTAGCGTTTACGTAACGGTCCAGTTATACGACCTTAATTCTCTGTTATAATAGTTGTCCTGTTCTCGTTCTAAAGCCCGTTTCCACATACCATACGCCGTTTAAGTTTTTTGACAATTCATTTGCGAGTAAAAAAAGGAACGGAGGAAGTTATATTTGCTGTAAATTGTATACCCGTACATACATGTATGTATGGCTATTAATTTTGCACCAAAGAGTATGAGTGAAAACTGAATAGACTATTCACAGACAAATATTTCCTAGACTAGATTTTGTTAGCTAGGTTTGCAAAAGGCATGGAAAACAACACAGTTACAATACCTTTGTAATTTTGTACCATTTGATAAAACGTAAATTTGTGAAATTCGATCTTATGCACGGAAGATGGCATTAAACTAGAGCTGATCAAAAGTCGGGTCGGGCCGAGACATTAAAAATTAGCTTGTATGTCGGGCCGGGCCAGGCCAAGATTCGTGCCGGTTTTTTGTGCCCAAACCTGCTAATTCGGGTCTAAAATGTCGGGCTTTCAAGCCGTTTTCGGACCGTGTTCGAAAACGGGCTTAGAAATCCTGCCCAAACCCGTCAAATTTCAAGGCTGGTCGGATCGGCCGGCGGGTCGGGCTCATGTTAACCAAAAACGACGAGCAATAATAGCATAGGAAGTTTCAACTTATTGATAAGATCATAAGATAGATATAAACAACAATGTTTTCAATATTTTTTATAGCTATGTACTTCATAAACCAATTGCAAAATTACAACAATGCAAGTAGAGTCAATCAAAGTCGTCACGGCCTTTCATCAGGATGTCGGGGAGGAATTGAGTTATGGTACTGTACGTACGATAGTGTGTATTTATATTATATCGAAGCACGCGTCCATAACGCAACAACAACAAAGAGCAGCCAAACTGCGCGCAAAAGTGCAAATTAATACAGCAAGACAAACTAAGTTTGTAAATTAAACATCATAATATTAAACACCAAGTTTATACTACTCCCTCCGTCCCTTAATACTCGCACCGCTTTTCTTTTCGGCCGTCCCTTAATACTTGAACCGCTTTTATAAATGGAAATTCTTACCAATATTATATTGTTTCTCACACTTACCTACCAACCCCACCTACACCCCTATTCCCTACAAAAAAATCATTTAAAAATTCACACCCCCAATCACCACTCTCCACCTTTTACATATTTCCTACTAAATATATTAAAAAAATACCCCACTATCAACTAACACCCATTAAATTAATAAGTCAATTCAAATGTCTTAAACTCCACATCGGTCAAACCGATGCGAATATTAAGAGACGGAGAGAGTACAACTTATAAAGTGAGAACGAGGGAAGAATGAAGATACACCTCCTAGGCTCCTACACATTGTTTTCACAATCCCTAATATATGCACAGTTTTTACTATTTGTATATCCAATTAAATATGAATTTGTTTTCAAAAAAAATTTTATATTTTGAAAATACATATGGTTAACAATCCAACAACATCGCACACATATTATTTCATAAGCCCGACCCGAAAAATAATGGGTTTTGGGCAGAATTTTTATGCCTGATTTTCGGGCTCGGATCGGCGCTCAATTTTAATGTTTTTGGGTGGACTTTGGCAAAGATTGCAAATTTAGTTATAAATTAGACCCGGGCAGAATGGCCCGAAAAGCCCGCTATTTATAGTCCGAAATAGCGGGTTTTGAGCAGAAATTTTCGGCCCGAACCCCGCCCAGCCCGCAATTTGATCAGTTCAGCAGTTCTATTTCATATTGCTATTTGTAATAGTGAGATTGTAACATACCATCCTTTCATGAAACCACCGCCACCGCTCTCATGCTGCTGTTTAGGAGGAGGCTGAACATATTGAGGTTGCTGTGGATATTGTGGAGGGTACCCTTGTGCTGGTGGGTACCCTTGCGGTGGAGGGTACCCTTGTTGTGGATACCCTTGTGGTGGATATCCTCCTTGTTGTGGGTATGTTCCCTTGTCTCCTAATTATACCATCAACCAACACACACACATAACAAACGTTGTACAATTAAAACCATTGATCAATAACGTAAACAACTACCCCATCCGTTCCTTAATGTTCTTATTATTTGCACGGATTTCAATGCAAAAGTTGAAATTTTTAAAATGCATAACGAGACCAATCTAACCAGATCTTAAATGATAACGTTTTGATGTAAATAACAGTGAGAATACATGGTCAAAATCTTCATACTTTGGACACATATTTAAGGTGTCAAGAACTTTCAGGAATGAAGATAGTATATATATAACCTTTAATTATGCTGGATTAATTTAGTTGTCGCATACTTAATTATTCAAACATTATGACAATTAATTTCGGACAAATTGCAAACCTTGAGGAGGAGGATAATAACTCATCGAATTAACCTCGATCGATATGCTTCTTTCGATCCGTTTGTTTTCTTCACCAAATATTGGAGCAAAATACACACGAGAAGAAAAGAACAAGAACAAGAACAAGAAGAAGTTTGTGATGTTAAAGAAGAGGAATATAATGTATTAGTATCAATTGTTAAGTGAACGACCCTATCAACTACTATCAATTAGTATCAACCAAACCCAATTGACTTTCTCGCTGTTACGCGGTTATACTCTTCTACATTCTTTAAATTATGTCACATGGATCATTAATTTTATTGTTATGAACCAAATAATAAAACATAGTGGCTGCCATCATATTATTCAGGATTTAACCAATGGGATTCATCGAAGAATATGCTTATATTTCTTAATACAAAAATATTTTGAAAAAATAAAAAACTTATTGTGTAGTTGACTTAATTAGGGTACATTCTATACCGATTTTCATTTATCTGAACTTGTTTTAGTTATAAATTGGACTTGATTAACCTTTATCCGAATTTAGCAAACTTATTTATTAATCTTGAAATAAATGAAAATAAGGAAAATCGAACATGGCGTTGGTCATCTAAGGTATGACATTTCTACAAGCAACATAAAGTACGACAATAACAAAATCAGTGCATCAACGTCATAATCTGTATTTATACTATCATACTCCATTCTTCAAGTCTTCAAGGCAAGCTTCTATCTTTTTGTTGTTGGACTATTGTTGCATATTGGATCGTCATCTGGGCTGGGTTGGGCTGGGCTTGGATTGATTTTGGACCGTGCTTGTAATGCAAGTTTGTTGGGATGTATGCCTAGGGTTGTCAAAAATTGATCCGATCCAATCGATATCGGACAAAAATCAAAGTGACCCGAAAAAAATTTACACATTCAATCCGCATAAGCATAATGACCCCGTACAACTACATTATCCTATTATAGTACTATATCCGAACCAACTATACTCGACCCGTAACCGACTGATGACCCAATTTGACACTCCTATGTATCATGTATGATTGTATCCTTCTCTATTCAACGCAAAGAAGCAAAAGCCTTTTTTTTTTCTTTCATTTGATTTTTTTTTTCTTTCATTTTGGGTTTATTTATACTTCCTCTAGTTCTTAATACGAAGTAGTTTATAACTTGATACGGCTTTGACTTTTACATTATTTATGTACAAACATTAACCATATGTTTTTTAAAAAACAAATCTGAAGTGCTACTTATTAGTTTCATAATGTACTCCGTATCTTTTCAAATTATCAACTTTTTACAGAGTATAATTTTTCCCATTAGAAAATTGTAGATTTTAGTAATTTAAATGGTCAGAAGTTTCAAAATTGTGTAATGACAAGCGTAAAAGTCAAAATGTGGAGAACATTAAAATAAATAGGGTGTTATTTCAAGGTATTATTTGATTCTTTAATGTAACTATTAAAAAAAAAAAGTGTCAAAAGTAACTTTTTGATTAACTTGTTGTCAAAAACTTGTTGCCATAATTTCTGGTAATATTAGTTATTTCTGGTAATATTTGTTGAGAAGAAGGCGAGCGAATTCCCAACAAAACAAAATGTCTTATACATACTCATACATAGGGGCCTAGATTATAGTCATACCTTCCACTTCTACTTTCTATACTTTGCTCTCTTTGTCCTTTTCTTTTTGAATGTTACAATTAATTTATTATAAAATGTGTTAGTTATAGTATCTACTATTTCTATTAATATACAATTACCACAAAATAATCCAATGAATCAATGATGATACTCTAAGAAAATGACCCTCTTTTTTTAGACTAAATTAACTTAAAAAGAGTTGTGTTTTTTTGGTTTTAATGTACATTTTCTCATCAACTTCCCCTGTTCTTTTACTCTGCTTTTCCCTTGTATAATTACTAAGCTTATGCCAAGCTTAGTTAACAAACAAGAATGGCTGCACCTAAAGGAGATGATCTCGGCCCGTTTCCGGTGAAAGAACAGCTTCCCTTCATTGATTTTTGCCTCACTAGCAATCCTCCTTGGCGTTTGTTCTCTTTCTCTATTCCTTTTTCTTTAATGTTCTTGATCTTTTTTAAAAAAAATTGTGCAACACTTGTTTTTAAGTAGTTTTGGTTGGTTAATTGTGTTGTTGTTGTTGTTGTTGTTGTTGTTGTTGTTGTTGTTGTTGTTGTTGTTGTTCTAAGTTATAAGTGAGTGAAGTTTGCTACTAGTCCTATATTAGTCATATATGCACATATTATAATTGGATGAGATTACTATTTGTTTACAATTTGAATAAAAAATAAGGACTCTTTGGTGATATATGTTGAACTTTCCTTGATTTAATTATGTAAAAAACAATGGAAAACTTAGAAATATATTGTTATACTGAATATTACTTCATTATAATTGTGTTTTTGTTGTTCAAATTTTGAGTATTGCTTTGAGTATAAGTGAGTGAAGTTTGCTACTAGTCCTATATTAGCCATATATGCACATATTATAATTGGATGAGATGCAATTTGTTTTCAATATGAAATAAAAATAAGGACTCTTTGGTGATATATGTTGAACTTGTCAAATATTGTGTAATCTCGTATCCTTCTCATTAATAACACACGTATATATATAGTACAACTCATTACCTAAACCCTAGATTACATATTAGGTAACATACCATATGTAGGACTCATATTAGGTAACATACCATATTTAGGACTCTACAGAATATTCACAGAATAATATCTAATATCTTAACATATCTTAACATCCCCCTCAAGGTGGAGCATGTAGATCTCGAATGCCCATCTTGTTCAAAAAAAACTCAAATTGCTTCTTCCCCAACGCTTTAGTGACGATATCTGCTAACTGAACCTTCGTCGACAGTCTCGACACATACGACGGGCTGATGACTGCCTTGTCTCACTCTCATCACTACACGTCGTCTCATCGACACCTGTCGTTGCTGAGACGACGTCTGATTCCACTCGACTGGGTGTATAATGTTGTTGTTCCTCCCTCACAGGCGACGACACCCCTTCGTCGACGCCACTAGTCAACGACACTAGTCAACGACACGTCCTCATTGTCACCTGTATGCGACAACACTCCCTCAGTATCACCCGTAGGTGACGACACTCCCTCAGTATCACCCGTAGGTGACGACACTCCCTCAGTATCACCCGTATCATATAACATAACTCTATCTCATATGATATTCTATCCTCTAGGATAACTACGTTATCCTTAACTCCCTCCCTCAATCGTAACGGCAGTTTCACGAACGTTGCGATTGGAATCACCATTCTTCGATTAAAAAAAATCGAGCAAGAACGCCATTCTTTTCGAACCTGCACTTTTTTTTTTTTCTCTCTTGATGAGAACGCCTTTCTTTTCGAACTCACCAATTATCTCAATATGAATACTCGAATTGGACGCGATTCCAAGTACGAGTCTTTTCTCCAACACAAACCTCATCTTCTACCAATTTGCAGCGGAATTATTATATTAATTACGAATCCCGCCGGTGGGTTTATTTTTCTAACCCACCGGCAGGGGATAATTTTTTTTTTTTTTTTTTTTTTTTTTTTTTTGTAGACGGGTCGTAGGATCTCCCTAAGCTCTTGATACCATGTCAAATATTGTGTAATCTCGTATCCTTCTCATTAATAACACACGTATATATATAGTACAACTCATTACCTAAACCCTAGATTACATATTAGGTAACATACCATATGTAGGACTCATATTAGGTAACATACCATATTTAGGACTCTACAGAATATTCACAGAATAATATCTAATATCTTAACATATCTTAACAGAACTTTCCTTGATTTTATTATGTAAAAAACAATGGAAAACTGAGACTCTTGGGGAAAATTATAATCATATTTTGTAAAAACTTAAAAACACTAATTTTGTGTTTAAGCATATGTCCAAAAAAAAAAAAAAAATTGTGTTTAAGTAGTTCTAATTGTGAGTATTTACTTTGAGTATAAGTGACTAAGTGAGTGAAGTTTGCTACTAGTCCTATATTAGTCATATATGCACATATTATAATTGGATGAGCTATTATTTATCTCGTTATTTGTTTACAATTTGAAATAAAAATAAGGACTCTTTGGTGATATATGTTGAATTTTCCTTGATTTTATTATGTAAAAACAATGGCAAAACTGAGACTCTTATGGAAAATTATAATCATATTTTGTAAAAAACTTAGAAACACTGATTAAATTTGTTTATTTATATGTGATCCTCCTAGTTTTTCACTTGTTCCTTTGAAAATTGTCTTTAACATATAACATAATTTTCGTCTTCTTTGGATAAAGAACAAATATCTGTTAGATATCTAAACATATTAATCTCTTAATATTGTTATATAGATTTAGTATAACAATACATTTTCCAAAAGTCTTTAACAATGTAATTTGGCCTTTATAAAATTGCAGATGAAGCCATCATTCTTGGGTTTCAGCATTTTTTAGTAATGCTTGGGACTACAGTTATGATCACATCCATACTTGTTCCTCAAATGGGAGGTGGACCGGTACATACACATCTTTTGCAATTACCTAAATAATTTACTTCATTATCAATATATGTAATCAATATCCTTTATCAAGTTTTACTCAAATTTTTGACAGGTTGAAAAGGCTCGTGTGATACAAACTTTGCTCCTTGTATCAGGATTAAACACTCTTTTGCAAACTCTAGTTGGTTGCAGGACATCAGTAGTCATAGGAGGTTCATATGTGTTTATAATTCCTGCGATCTCAATAATATTTTCTGATCATTTTGGCAGGATCATTGATCCACATGAGGTTGGCTTTCTTTCAAACTTTCAGTTCAGTGCTTGAAAACAAATTTTATTAGTCTTTCTTAGCTAGTTCTTATCTGAAGGCTAAACCCCGCTAGGGGCTCTTTGGAGTGAGGATTTCCCTTATACTCCCCCCTCAGTTCCAAGGAGTCTCACCTGCAAAGCTGGCTGGAAATACCTGTGCGAGGTACCAGTTCAGTAGGGTCCTTCAACTTACCTATAAAAAAAGAAATAAAAAGAAATTTGATATTGCAAATGTCATTGTAAATGTAGAGGTTCGTGCATACAATGAGAGCGCTCCAAGGAGCACTAATGTTTTCATCAATACTTCCCGTGGTAATTGGTGTTTTGGGATTGTGGAGGATTGCTATAAGGTGAGAATTAAGATGATAATTTCGCGGTTAAATATTAATTAGCTGATTATGTTACAATAATCAGTCTCTCTCTCTCTTTTTCTCATAGATGTCTGTTGTTGTTGTAGGATCTTAAGTCCACTTTCTGCCATTCCTCTTGTTACTCTAACTGGACTCGGCCTATTCCAATTTGGTTTCCCTCAGGTTCTACCATACTCTCTTCTAAACTTGTGTTATATGTTATGATTTTCTGTAATTCCTGATGTAAATGTTTTGCTTTGTTAAGTAGCAGAATTCATGGATTATATAGCATGTTTATTGAACATTAATCCTAAACTGTTAGCATCTTTTTCTAAAGACAAATAAGTAAACAACATTTCCATCTTCTGATCACTGATTATGTTCTCATTATTACCAAGTTTGATACATGTTATCATTATACTAGTACTTGTACAAAGCTGACATGTTTTTGTTGTGATTTGTAATGATAGCTAGCTAAATGCATTGGAGTCGGACTTCCAGCTCTCGTTGTCATGATTTTTATCTCCCAGGTAAATTATACAAGTATGCCGTCTCCAACAACAGTAATCCTGATATTCATGTAGCAGTAATTTTTTTGTTTTAACATGTGACATCAACTCAATTGCAGTACTTAGCAGCCTTGTTGAAACCACTACAAGCCTGTTGTCGCAGATATGCAGTATTAGCAACAGTTGCCCTTATATGGGCATTTGCTGCAGTCCTAACTGCAGCTGGTGCTTTCAAACAAAGCTCCCCCAAAACTCAATTCTACTGTCGTACTGATCGTTCTAATCTTATCAGTGCTGCTTCTTGGTGAGTTACTGTCTATCCTATTCACATCAAAAACCATTACATCTCTTATCAGAAACCACACAGAACTCAGATCAATTTTCTTATGTTTGATCAATTGGTGTAGGATAAGATTCCCTTATCCCTTCCAATGGGGACGTCCAACTTTGAATGCTGCAAATGGTTTCGCTGTAATGGCTGCTGCTTTTGTATCTATGGTTGAGGTATGTTTTTCTTAACCTTACAAATCAAGTACTAGTAACTAGTATATACATATATGCTGCTGTATCAAATATGATTTGATTCTGTTTTCTTTTTAATTATGTATGTAGTCTACAGGCACATTTATAGCAGTAGCAAGATTTAGCAGTGCTACACCAATGCCGCCTTCAGTTGTTAGCCGTGGGATTGCCTGGCTGGTAGGCTTTAATCTCATTCTATAACTTTTTTTTTTTTTTTTTTTTCTGGTTCAAATTCTGGTTTCTCTTTTCATTATTCATTTTGGTATTGGTGGCAGGGTGCAGGACACTTTCTGAATGGCATATTTGGTGCAATTTGTGGCCCAACTGCATCAGTGTAATAGTTACTGTTTTTTTTTTCTTCCAGAAAATTCAGTTTCATCATATGAAAAACAGGCCACAATTCATTAAAGTTTAACCATCAACTCTTTATGCTTCCTATGCTTAACTTACTTCATATGTTCTTTTGTCTTCAGTGCAAATTCAGGACTTCTGGGACTAAACCAAATTGGAAGTCGTCGAGTCACTCAAATAGCAGCTATTTTCATGCTTTTCTTTTCAATTTTAGGTGGGTTTTTACTTAGTTTGAAACCTTTCATAATATCCATGCCAGTTCTAAATAAGAACTTAGCTGAAATTCAAATAAATGGATACTTGTTTTGCTTTGTGTTCTGATTATGAAATGATATTTTTCCTGTAAATAGGAAAATTTGGGGCAATCCTAGCTTCAATACCACTACCAATATTTGCAGCTGTTTACTGCATTCTCTTTGCTTATGTTGGTAAGTATCTTGTACACAAAAGTAGTAGTAAGTTTATAGACAAATTTAACTGTTTGAATTTCTTTATCTTTGTGGAATCTGATTCTCTGTAAGTTGGTAAAATTTCTGAAGATCTGAAAAGAGAATTTTCATATGCAGTATCAGCAGGGCTAGGATTTCTGCAGTTCTGCAACCTGAACAGCTTCAGAACAAAGTTCATACTAGGATTCTCTCTTTTTATGGGCCTTTCAGTTCCACAGTACTTCAATGAAGTGCTTTTGGTTACTGGTCACACTCCTGTCAACACAAAATCAATGGCTGTATGTTCACATCATTTTCTTTTCCACATTACATTCACCCTATTTCTAAAGATGGCCGTGTGCCGGGCGAAGCACGTGGGCCATGGGCCGGGCCAAGCACGGAAGGGCTTCTGGTCGAGCCCACGGGCCGTGGCCTAAACAGGCCGGGCCCATGGCCATTATGCATCGTGTCGTTTCGGGCTGAAAAGCACAAAATAGGGCCCAGGCACACGGCTGTCGTGCTGGGCCGTCGTGTCTAAGCCTAATTTTATTAAATTTAGCGTGTTTTTTCGAGCCGTGTCTTGCCGTGCTTTTTCCAAAAAAAAAACGGCCCAAACCCATGGCCATTATGCATCGTGTCAGGCCAGGCTGAAAAATTCAGAATAGGGCCCAGGCCCACGGGTTGTCATGTCAGGCCGGGCCGTCGTGTCTAAACCTAATTTTATTAAATTTAGGGTGCTTTTCCAAAAAAATGTGGCCCAGACCCGAACTTGTTGTGTGCCGGGTCGGGTCAGGCCTCGGGCCAGCCCGGCCCACAACCATCTTTACTGGCCTAATTTAGTGTCTTAATACTGTCGATTTAAGATGTTATTATGATCAATTTTTCTGTGTTTGTTAACAGTTTAACAGCATGTTACAAGTGATCTTCACCTCTCCTGCAACCGTGGGAGGCATCATCGCGTTGTTGTTGGACATATCTCTCCACCGAAGTCATACCGCAACACGAAAAGACAGTGGTAGACACTGGTGGAAAAAGTTCAGGTCATATGATGCAGACACTAGAAGTGAAGAGTTTTATTCACTTCCTTGGGGACTCAACAAATACTTTCCATCTATTTAATCACACTAGTCACTAAGTTAAATGCAAAGTATGATAAATCAGGAGTTATAGTTTGAATCTAAAATTTTATTTCGTGTTAGTATACAACAGTTTGATGTATATCTGTAAAAAAAAAAAATCAATACTTGATGAAAATGCTAGTATAAATATGAAGGTGACACAAGAGAAGATATACTATGTAGAGGAGGCATGATTAACTAATAAGATCCCTAATCTATGCTTGTTTAAGCTAACTAGTATATGTTAAATCACTTGTTCACTTTTACTTAATTGGCTTCTAGACATCAATCACATAAACATGCTCGTGGCCGGGCCGGGCCCACGTTGGATCACACCGGGCCGGATCGGGCCAAAAAGTTCAAAACAGGACCCAGTCCCACGGGTTGTCGGGCCGTCGTGGCTAAGCTTAATTCTACTAAATTTAGCGTGCATTGTAGTGTCGAGTCGTGCTGTGCCTTGTCGTGCTTTTTTCAAAAAAATGCGGCTCAGGCCCAGCCCACTCCCACGCCCACGACTTCTTACTTGTGCCGGGACATGCTTTGAATCTAAAATTTTATTTGGTGTTATATACAACAGTTTGATGTATATCTGTAAAGAAATAATAATAAAAAAAATACTCTAATGAAAATGCTAGTATAAATGAAGGTGACACAAGAGAAGATATACACTATGTAGAGGAGGCATGATTAACTAATTAATTGAGATCCCTGATCTATGCTTGTTTAAGCTAACTAGTATATGCATGTTAAATCACTTGTTCACTTTTACTTGGCTTCAAGACATGGTGGATACGGAGAAATGACTTGAAAATTGAAAATGAAGTTATTTTATTGTAAGCGTGAAGTGTTTAAGTGTATAATCCACATGTTATTATTGGACTAGTTATTTCACATTGAATAAATATTGCTAAAATATAAGACTGGTTGGCTACTCAACCTGTTATCAATTGGTTTTAGGATGAAACCTTATCAGACTTATATGTGGTCAAACTCTCTTCTGTTATTGAGCGTAACTTGGCTTGATGAGTAAGGTGTTTAGCTTTGAACTTTACCATTGCTGGTCCAGTGCATGTGAAACTTAATTTGAATACTAATTGGCCATAATTTTTTTTTAACTTATAAGAAGAAAGTATTGCAATAATTGACTTGTGGGACTTAAGGGACAATTACTTATCGTCAAATATCAGTTTATATCACCATTCCCATTCAAGGGAAACTGATTTTGGTATACCAGTTAGTTGATTTGAGCACACATTTAAATGACTCAAAATATCTTAATTACGAGAGTATATAAAAATAAATTTGCTAGAATTTGAAATCACATTTATTCGTTCCCCTTTGATAAGTAGTACTAGAAAACAATAAAGCTTGCCATAGTTGGGTACAAACTTCCATTATTGACAGTTTGATACCCATACAAGATCTATGAGTTGGTTTTGCAATAAATAAAATTACATCACCTAATTAAAGCATGCATAGGTCCACATGTGCATGCATGCATCCTGTGCCCGACCCGATCCGGCACGAAAAAGCCCGTCCTGATCCGGGCACGAAAAAAGCCCCTTCCGACCCGGACACGAAAAAAGCACGGCTCGGCACGAGCACGAAGTTGTGGCCGTGTGCCGATTTTTTGGGAAAAAGCACGACAAGGCACGACACAACTCGACCCGACACGAAAAAGCACGCTAAATTTATTAAAGTTAAACTTAGGCACGACCCGGCCCGACACAAAAGGCCGTGGACCTTGCCCCGAACTTTGGAACCCGACCCGTCCAGCTCGAAGTCGAGTGGGCCTGGCCCGTTTTGTCCCACGGCCCGTGGGCTCGGCCCGAAGCCCGGCCCACGGCCATCTTTGCCCCCCTTCTTTCCCCCAATTCCAAGCTAACGTATTTCCCCAACCTAATTTTCTCTCTCATCCTCCCTCTTCTCTGATATGTCTTCTCCTCCCTACACTTCGATCACCAACTAAACTCCACCACTAGCTTCTGCTCCTTCACCCATTCCTTCAAGTCGAGTTCGATGTTGATTAAAGGTTTGCAATTCTTCACTCTTAATTCTACAAATTGTGTATACCATAACCCTACTTGAAATTCGTATTATCCTTTTTGATATGGTTCTCATAAGATTGATTGGGATAACTGGTAACCCTACTTGAAATTCGTATTATCCTTTTTGATATGGTTCTCATAAGATTGATTAGGATTACTGGGTCAGGGATCCTTCCCTTGCTCAGGCATAGTTACAGGTTGAATGGGTTTGCACTATCTAGATCATTTTCTGGGTTTCATAATAACAATTGGCGAAAACCTGACCCAGATGACCCTTTAAGCTTAATGAAGGAAGATGGGGTTGCAGTTTGCTCACACATGTGGATTGAGAATTTCCGGGAGCCAGAGAAGAGTGCGAGCAATTTGACTAGTTATCTTAGGAAGTTTGAGTTGTGGGTATTAGCCTATCAGAAGGTATATGCCGATGAAACTGGTTCATATTTGCCTCGACATTCGATACAAAAGCCGGCATTAGAGGATTTGTTGTCTCTTAGGAATGCAGTTCTTGATGATAGGTTTAAATGGGGTGCTAGGTTGAACTTTTATATCAGGTCACCTAGGGATAAAACTGAGTATGAGTCTTTATCGAAAAGGAAGATTAAGACAATATTAACCACCACACAGCCAGCTCCATATCAAGATAGGATTGTTCAGGAGGTTTTGTTTATGGTTTTGGAGCCAGTTTATGAGTCTCGGTTTTCGCAGAAGTCGTATGCATTCAGACCTGGTAGGACTGCTCATACTGTTTTGAGGGTTATTAGGAGGTCTTTTGCTGGGTATTTGTGGTATTTAAAAGGAGATTTGAGTACTATTCTTGATGGCATGAAGGTAGGGTTAGTTATAAATGCTTTAATGAGGGATGTGAGAGATAAAAAGGTGATTGATTTAATAAGATCAGCATTAGTGATGCCAGTGATTGAAACAAAGATTGATGATGGTGAGAAACAGAAGAAGAAGAAAAGAAAGTATCAGAAGAAGAAGGTTTTGGCAGATGATGAACCGAAACCTGATCCATACTGGTTGGATTCCTTTTTCGGGTTTGCTCCAGAGGAAGCAGAGAAGGTTCCTTGTTGGGGTCATTGTGGGATTTTGAGCCCGCTACTGGCAAACATAATCCTGGATGAATTGGATCATTGGATGGAGGGTAAGATTAAGGAGTTTTATCATCCTTCAAAAAGCGATGTTATATGGAATTCTCCAGAAGGCGAAGCAGAGCAGGGAAATACTTCATGGCCTGAGTTTGTTCCCACTAGTGGACCAGATAAAACACGGAAAATGGATTATATTAGGTATGGAGGTCACATCTTGATTGGAATTCGAGGACCTAGAGCTGATGCAGCAGTATTGAGAAAACAGTTAGTTGAGTTTTGTGATCAGAAATATCTCCTCAAGCTTGACAATGACAGCCTGCCTATTGAGCACATAACTAAGGGAATTATGTTTCTTGACCATGTATTATGCCGAAGGGTTGTTTATCCCACACTCCGCTACACAGCTACTGGTGGAAAAATTATCAGCGAGAAAGGTGTGGGAACCCTTTTATCAGTAACAGCAAGTCTGAAGCAATGTATAAGGCAATTCAGGAAAATGAACCTTCTGAAGGGGGATCGAGAACCTGATCCACAGCCTTGTTTCAGAATGTTTCATGCCACTCAAGCTCACACAAATTCCCAGATGAACAAGCTGCTCTGCACTATGGTTGAGTGGTACAGATTTGCTGATAATAGGAAGAAAATCGTTAATTTTTGTTCGTATATTATCAGAGGATCACTTGCAAAGCTGTATGCTGCAAAATATAAGCTCCGATCACGTGCTAAGGTGTACAAGATTAGTGATAGGACCCTTAGTCGTCCTTTAAAGGAGAAAAAGGGGCTTTCACCTGAGTATCAGAACATGCTAAGGATGGGTCTTGCAGAGTCTATTGAAGGGCTGAAGTATACAAGGATGTCTCTTGTGCCTGAAACCGATTACACCCCTTTTCCAGGTAACTGGAGGCCTGATCATGAAAAGGCACTGCTCGAGTTCCTGAGCCTTGATGATCCTAAGACCTTGGAGGATCAGAGGAACTGCATCAAAGAGCAAGGTCTAATTTCACCGCAAGATTACATTTCTATGCTTGTTTGGAACTACAAAAGAAATGCTTCTCTATCGGATCAGCTCTCTTTGTTGAATAGTGGTGGCAAGAACATTCAAAGTTGTGATCAGCTTGAGATGGAGTCGAGTAATGAGGACTGTGTTGAAAGAAGTGAAGACGAGGAAGAAGATAAAGAGAGAATTAACATGGCACACGTGTGAGGTACCTTGGCCTCCGAGCTTTTTAAAATGTCTTGAGCAAAGGAAGAAGTCATGCTTGACAGGTATGAACACGCAAGCTTTGCTCCCGGGGTAATTTAATAGCCCATTCAATATTAGTCTCGGGATAGCTTGTAAAATTTAATGCCTTATTAAGGCTGTTTGAAATATGATCATTGCAATATTGTCCGTTTTCCCAACTAGGCTGACAAGTTTCTCATTTATATTAATGGTATCTGTGTGCATTGTGAAATTACTGTCTTTTGAATCTTGTGTCATTAGATGGTTGCTGAAATCACTGTCTTTTGGATCTTGTATCAATAGGTCGATGGTCACTCCATAGGATTTCTCAGAGTCCTTCTAGGTCAACGGACATGCTTTTAAAGTGATGCCTACTCGAGTCAATGTTATGAATTAACACAGCTAGACATCAATAATGGCAGAAAATAGGGAAGAAGATGATGATTTGAATAATAACAGAAATTACAGAAAATGTAATGATATTCAAGCATTCGAGAGGCTTGATTCTCTCCCAACAAACTGTTAAAAGCTCAACAAAACACTCAACGATATTCAACATGCTATTGTTTCTCTACTAATGCTCTCTATATAGTGACACACTCCCTAGGTTATTCTGTTCCTCTAGCTACCCATATCTAATGCGTTCATGTGAGCGAAAGGAGTTTGAAAATTAGGGTTCAGAAGTAAATGTTTAGCGAATAGGATTGTTACCAACAATTTGTTACTGTGCTTGATTTATGAACTTGCTATTACTTAATTCCAGAATCTTCTTTATTAGTTGTGTTGCCATTTCGCAATGTAGATTTGTTAGGGTTTTTCTTTGATTGTTGTGATCAACAAGCTGTTTATTGTTGTGACAATCGAGGTCACGATTTGGATTGTTACCAACAATTTCGACCTAATGATTCTAAATCATGATCATCATATACTCAGAAAGTTAAAGCACTTGGAAGTACTAATTACTGCTAATTCGTTCATGTGAGGGAAAGGAGTTTGAAAATTAGGGTTCAAAAGAAAATGTTTAGCGATTCGTGTCAGCTGGACTTGTTGGAGGAGAAATCAGTTTTCTTGCTGCTGAATTATGCTTTGTTGGATAAGACTTGTTTGGCCGTGCCTAATATTGTACTTGGCTTTTATGGATGGTATTTATGTTATGTTATTTTATTGCATTCTGTTAGAACTAATGAGAGATTCAGTGCCTACTGGAAATTTGGATTGCAATGAACTTATTTTTTGTTTTGAGTTTTGTTTATATTAAATTATTTCTGGAGTTTTGTTTATGCTTTGATATTTCCGTAAGTTTTGAGCTCTGTCTTTTCAATTTTAGAGTTTCTAATGATTTTTCATGCTTAATTAGAATTGCCTGTGTTGTTAAAATCGGCTATCTTCAGTATTAGTGATGATTTTATTTCAGATTTTGTTCTCAGTTTATGATTTACATGTGGTAGAAGTAGTTTTTAGCAATAAACAGAAATAAGTTGGGGATTTCAACTGATTTCAACTGATTTTCTAAAATTGTTAATGAAATAAGGGAAGGTAAAATTGGAGAAATAAGTTGCAACTGATTTTCTTGTTTGTTTTCCTGATAGTACATTTGCTTAAGGTTTCATATCTCTCTCTCTCTCTCTCTCTCTCTCTCTCTCTCTCTCTCTCTCTCTCTCTCTCTCTCTCCCTCTCCCTCTCTCTCTCTCTCTCTCCCTCTCTCTCCCTCTCCCTCTACCTCTACCTCCCTCTCCCTCTCTCTCTCCCTCTCCCCCTCTCTCTCCCTAGTTCATAAATTGCTAATATATTTTTTATTA
Organism: Spinacia oleracea; assembly: GCF_020520425.1. NCBI lineage: Eukaryota > Viridiplantae > Streptophyta > Magnoliopsida > Caryophyllales > Amaranthaceae > Spinacia > Spinacia oleracea. Next base: position 185,054,335 of record NC_079490.1, read on the forward strand.
ATTTTCGTAACTACTCGTCCGCACCTGAAGAGGTGGTAAGTTGATAAGAGATAAACAAATGTAAGGTTACAGAAGTTAATGGAGAAAACCATACTGCAAGTGGGGTCTCACACTCTCACTTTGTGGATATCTATGTGGGCCCTTTCACACCAAAATACACACAAATTCATTAGCTTTCCCTCAATTCATTGTTCTACATCAAATTAGCCACTGTTTAATATTTTAGTTATGAGTTTAAATGCTGATGGATATTATGGGTCTGATGTTCTAATCTCAGGAATGTAAGTGGGCTCTTTTCATCTGCCACTTTCAGATAAATATATGAAATAAAAAGCTTTAAAGTTTGTTGAAAGATGTTGGCTTAAATTAACTTTGTCAGGCAATGTAGCTAATTTGTTGGATAATAAGATTGAAAATATTAGTGGCTACATTGTGTGATTAAACTCTCATTCTGTAATCTGTAGGCTTACTTATGTGTAAACAATTTGTTGGTTTGCTTGACATGAATCATATCGACTTACACTATTTTACTTGTCAGATACTAAAGTAGATGTGGGCAATTGATAACCAAATTTTGCTCAAGAAATCTATCTCTAAGCTTGCATAACAATGTGTTTGTCTCGTAGAGTCATCTGTTTAGCACTATGCAGTCTTTTGACATCTTATCTTAATCTGCAGCAGCTGAGCTGTATCCAAACAAGTGTTGTAGTGACTCCAACATACTATGGTTTTGAGCGGAACTAAAAGTAAAGGAGCAAAGTCGAGTATGATAGATAATTACTTCCCTTTATTATTACCATTACTATTAAGTGTTGAATTTATGAATTTATGAATTTATGTGATAATTATGGAACTTCTCCCCTCATGGAACCCATGACTGTTTCTCCAAGTACTTCTTTGACGGAAATCTTTTTCTTATGGACCCTGGTGCTTGTAGATTTGTCCTCGGCTTTGATTGGCCATACACTGGGTTTTCCGCACTTCATGTCTTCATCTTACTACTATACATGAACTTCTATGCCAGTTGGATTTTAAGACCACCAATCCACTGTTTTCAGGATGACTTTTTGGATTTTTAGCTATCGCGGAGTATTTGTGTTTGTATAGCCAATGTGATAAAGATCAGGGAGATCACTGTACTGAAAGGAGTGACACTTAAAAATGCGCAGTGTCAGGCATGAAGAGTAGATGAAAATCAGATTAAAGATAACAAGTTACTATTTCAGACTAGGGTGTTGGTGAAAGATGATTGTGAGATCGTTCAGCACTGAAGGGAAGGTGTCTTTTAAGTTGTTGGTTTGTTTAAAGGTAATAGTAAATATCCCTATGGTGCTTCTGTTGCAGGATAATCAACTCTTAAACTATTTCAGGATTATAATTTTTTTCTTCTTCTATGAGACTTGAACAATAAGCGATTTGGTGATTGAGGTTCATTTGTTTCAATGACAGGTAGCTTGTCAGATCATACCATATGTTGCCTTCAAGAGGAGGAATTGGTGGTTAGGATGAAAGCAATCAGAGATTCTCTCTTCCTTTTTCTTGGAGCTTGAATAAGGCGAGACACTCAGCTTAGTTGTGCATGTTTATCCGGAGGAATGGATGCATCTCTTCATGGCTGGTGGTGGAGGCGGGTCACTCGAGGAAAAAACTTCAGAGGGAAAACTGATGGTGAGTCTCTTTCTAGGCAGTTTTGGGTCATTTGTCTTTTTAACGTATTGCACTGAACATTGAGGGCTCTTGTTAGTTTGTGCACCGGCAGCACTAACCCAGAGTCTCTGTGTTTGTTTTCCTGCATACATCAGTGGAAATTTATACTGAGATCTCTGCATTTTAGGTGTTATTGTGTTAAGCTGCAAGATATTTGATCTGCAACCTATGTGAACTATACATGAATTGAACCAGTTAATTTCATTCGACAGAGTAGGTTATATAACATATGTTAGTCAGGTCATTAGATAGGAATTGAAGCCTCACTTGTTTGGTTGATATTGGAAAGAAACATTAGTAAAACTAGGCTCTTGATGTACAGAAATTCATTTTCTTTGTTCGATTCTGCTGGTTTCTTTGATAACTCTTCCTCTTTTCTTCTCTTTCATGGCAGCCACTCTGCTTCTCCTCCTCTTCTCTTCTCTGACGTTACTCTTCTTCGAAATTTTCAAGGGGGCAAAGCGTCGAGTCACTCAAATAGCAGCTATTTTCATGCTTTTCTTTTCAATTTTAGGTGGGTTTTTACTTAGTTTGAAACCTTTCATAATATCCATGCCAGTTCTAAATAAGAACTTAGCTGAACTTCAAATAATATCCACTCTGCATCGCGCCGGGCAGGGCCGAAAAATTCAAGAAAGGGCCCACGACCACGAGCTGTCAGGCCGGGTCGGGCCGTGAGGCTAACTTTAATTTTACTACATTTAGTGTGCTTTGTCGAGTCTTGTCGTGCTTTTCCCTATAAAATGCGGCTCAGGCCCAGCCCCCGCCCCATGACTTCTTGCTCGTTTAGGGCCGTGCTTTTTTCGTGCCCGTGCCTAGCTGGGCTTTTTTCGTGTCGGTTCGGGCCCATCTTTAATCAGACCATTGCGAATTTTACAGCTACTTTAGGCACAGTTAGACTCACCGTATAATAATGTTGTAAATAATCACCCACAACCACATTCTTATACTCGTAATCACTCGAACCATCACTCTTAATAGGCTCGATTTCCATCGACAACGGTGGATTAAAGAACAAAGCCAAAGAAAATCTCTCTAATTCAACTTGTGTGACAGCCCTATGCCAAGAACTTTGAACTTTACCATTGCTCATTATCTCAAGTAAATCTCCAGCATTGACTAATAATGCATCATTAGGCCAAGGAACACTTAGCCAAATGTTCTTGTGTTTGTGCATAACTTGTAGACTACCAGAGGTATCAAATTGCATGAGAAGAGTTAGGGTCGAACCATCCGAATGTGGGCTTAAGCCCATTGTTGATTTGGGCTTTGGACATGGTGGATAGTAGTTAATTCTTACATTGATCTCTCTAGTTTTTGTGTCAAAATATTTGACAAATGCATTTTCTTCTTGAGATAATGCTTCAGCTAGTGCTCTTAGTATATCATCACTCAATTTTCTTGCCTCCTCTGCATAGTTTTCAATGACTTCCCTGGTACATTACAAATTTACAACACATCTTAGGATTGTCATCGGCCCCTTTCACAAATTATATGAATACAATTATGTAACATGAAGAAAAAATGTGTTGCTTTTAACTTTTTGTTTTTGATGTGTAAACAAAAGTACACTTGTATGATATGACAAGTGTATACAATAATGAGGGTGAGAGTGGGAGATAGCTCAGTTGGTTAGAGCTTCTCTCCCGGTTTCAAGTGATCCTGTGATCGATTCTCATCCTCGCCATTGTGGCTCATTTGCACCAAAAAAAAAAATTGATTGTGGCGTGCCCCAAATACACCTCACCCCATAAAATAATAAAATAGGGATAAGACAAGTATTAAAACAGATGCCATTTTTCAAAAACGGATGTCATTTTTCAAAAAAAAAAATTTTGTCATTTAGCGTTTTTTTTTAGCCTATTTTGTCGTTTTGTTGGCTGATATATTTTTGTAAAAACATATCTGAGATGGATTTATACTTCCTCGAAATGCAATTGTTTTAGAGTACACTCGTCTAGAAGTGATGAGAATTTGACAATTAACAAATTGCATGTCAATATGACAATAAATTATCATGTCCAAAAACAGTATAAGGCACAAAGTCGAGAACATTATACAACAGACTAAAAGTCTAAAACAGAAAGTTTAAAAATCATTTTGAAAAGAAGGTAGGAGTATTACCTAAAATGAGGAGGTTTTTGAGGCCAAACATTAAGACCAACGGTTGATTCTTTTGGAGAAACCTTCATAGTCAAACGATCAATCCAATCAAGAGGCTTATCATAAGATTTGGTTACAAAATTTCTACCATAACCCATATTATCCACATACCCATATGTCCCAACATACTTCTTCTTTTCCTCAAAGGACATCCCAAAAAACCCCTTAATCACTTCCTTAACATCGGACAATAACGAACATGGTATACCATGGTCACTAACCAATACCATGCCAAATTCTTCAAGACCGTTAGCCAACTTTTGTAGCTCATTGTTTCTCACCACTAAACCTTCTTTACTGCGTAATTTGGCCACATTTATGGACGGAAAATTCTCAGAAAAATAAGAATTTGCGGTGTTTAAGGTGTCTAATGGTGGTCTAAGGAACATTTTTGGTACGTCTTTGATGCCATGACGTGCGAGTTCTTGGACCACGGGCACCTTAAGGGTTCGTGCCGACCCATCTTGGCTAACAATGGTGGCTTCATGGAAAGAATAATCTTGGGTAGTTGGGTTACTCCATCCATCTTTTTCTTGATGTTTTAGTATAGAGAATTAGAGATGTTAAGTTGAAATAATTAAAAGGGTGTTTATGCCTTTATATGGTTATGGTAGGAGTTTAATTTTTCTAAGTTGTTTATAAATTATAATAGGAAATATTTTTTTGGGGCCATGAAAGATTTCATTTCTTATAATAGTAAAGAGTAATGGAATTAGGAATTCGAACGTGAATATATCCCATGCATGATTGTGGACAATTAATGCTTTCATATTTTTAATCATTGACCGGAATTGATACGGAGAAATGACTTGAAAATTGAAAATGAACTTAATTTATTGTAATTGTGAAGTGTTTAAGAGTATAATTCACATGTGATTATTGGACTAGTTATGTTATCAAGTGGTTTTAGAACGAAACTCTATCAGACTCATATGTAGTCAAACTCTTTTCTGACATTGTGCGCAACTTGGCCTCATGAGTCAGCTCTTTAAACTTTACAGATAACAGTAACAGATAAGAGTTAGTTGTCAAAGTAATTTAATAAATATGAATTTATATTTAAGTGGGCCATTGAGCTTGATATGCTTGTAATTGAGATGGTAATATATACAGAGTTATAGTTATATATTATTAATCAAGGCTAACACTTAGTACCGATTAATTAGGGATATAGCGTGTTAAATTTTAGTAATTAATTATTATTTTTAATAGGATATTTCAGCAAAGTAAAGTTACAGGCTGGAAGATATGATATGCAGCAATCCAACAATTAATAATTGTATTAAATATTCTGTAAAATGCAATCATATGATCATGATTTGCGATGAGTAAAGACTCTACGTGTAAGAAACAAGTTACACACTCTGTAACAAAATAATTGGTGCAATTTTTATAATCGATCGTATTTTAAACACAAGTTTACCTATCAAACTTCGTTGTATGATTAAGATTATTTACATAATCTATTACTTACATATTACATCGATCTCATTAGACCATTGCATATTTGATAGCTACTTTAGACAATGTTGGACTTACCTTATAAAGATGTTGTAAGTAATCACCCACAACCACCTTCTTATACTCGTAATCACTCGAATCATCACTCTTAATAGGCTCGATTTCCATCGATAACGGTGGATTAAAGAACAAAGCCAAAGAAAATCTCTCTAAATCAACTTGTGTGACAGCCCTATGCCAAGAACTTTGAACTTTACCATTGCTCATTATCTCAAGTAAATCTCCAACATTGACTAATAATGCATCATTAGGCCAAGGAACACTAAACCAAATGTTCTTGTCTTTGTGCATAACTTGTAGACCACCAGAGATATCAAATTGCATTAAAAGAGTGAGGATAGTAGCATCTGTATGTGGGCTTAAGCCCATTGTTAATTTGGGCTTTGGACATGGTGGATAATAGTTTATTCTTGCATTAATCTCTCTACTTTTTGGGTCAAAATATTTGACAAAGGCCTTTTCATCTAGAGATAATGCTTCAGCTAATGCCTCAAGTATGTCATCGACCAATTCTGTTGCCTTCTCTGCATAGCTTTCAATAACTTCCCTGATGACAACACATCTTAAGATTATTACTACATATTTACATGAAATCAAAGTATAGTTTTGTAATCAGGTAAATTTATCCTATGTGACATTCTCAAAAATCTTCTCTGCATAGCTTTCAATAACTTCCCTGATGACAACACATCTTAAGATTATTACTACATATTTACATGAAATCAAAGTATAGTTTTGTAATCAGGTAAATTTATCCTATGTGACATTCTCAAAAATCTTAAGATTATTACTACATATTTACATGAAATCAAAGTATAGTTTTGTAATCAGGTAAATTTATCCTAGGTGACATTCTCAAAAAAGTTAAATTTTTGGGCAATAATGACTCACTTAATCTGAACTTATCTAAATTTAACGGAACAGATTGACCGGATAGAGCTTGATCAAACCTAACATTAATAAGACCTGATTAGAAATAATTTATCTATAAGAGCCGATTGCAACTTATTTGAACTTATTAGATTTAAGGTGAAAAGAACACACTATTTGTTGAAAGTCACACTTATCTTACCTTAGTACTACTGCAAACAAAATTCAAAGTGATGAGAACATGACCTGTCTAATAGACGTTTTAGCTACATGCCTACCTAGAAAATTGAAGGGATATACTTCCTCTGTTCTTTTTTAGATGACACAATTATTTAGGCACGTTTTTCAATACACGATCAAACATTAATATCTTCAATCATGGATAAGAAAAAATTATAAAAAGTTGATATTTAAAAACTATTTATGGAGACGGATCTAATAAGAACCTACAAAACTATATTTTTATTAAGTATAAATCACAAAAGGAAGTCAAATGAGTTTGATTGAATATTGTCGAAAATTCAATTGCGTCATGTAAATAAGAACGGGGAAAGTATTAAAATCAAAACATCAAGAGGCACAATTCTATCTTACAAAAGAATACATACCTAAAATTTGTAGGGTTTTGTGGCCAAACATTCAAGCCATGAGTTGATTCTTTTGGAGAAACCTTCATAGTCAAACGATCAATCCAATCAAGAGGTTTATCATCTGGTTTAACAAAATTTCTTCCATAACCCATGTTATCTACAGTATCATATGTCCCAACAGACCTTTTCTTTCCCTCAAAAGACAGACCAAAAAAACCCTTAATCACTTTCTTAACACAAGATAACAAAGAAAGTGGTATGCCATGGTCACTTACCAATACCATTCCAAATTCTCCAAAACCTTGACCCAATTTTCTTAGCTCATTTTCTTTCGCCTCCACATCATTAGCGCGTAATTTAGCCATACTAATGGATGGAAAATTCTCTGTAAAACAAGTGTTTAGGGTGTCTAATGGTGGTCTAAGGAACATTTTTGGTACGTCTTTGATGCCATGACGTGCGAGTTCTTGAACCACGGGAACCTTAAGGGTTCGAACCGAGCCATCTTGGCTAACAATGGTGGCTTCATGGAAAGAGGATTGGGTGGTGGTGGTGGTTTCATCCATCCTAATCTTGGTGTTTGGTAGAGATGTATATACAAGAACAAAATTGATTAATGATTAATGATTAGTTGTATGGTAGGGATAATTAATCAAGTTGTTTATAATTGGAAGGATTTTTGTGGGCCGTTAAAAAGATTTTTTTTTTTTGTTTGTTTAAATGTTATATGGTTACAATGGGCCATGAGAACAGTGGACTACTACTAATGATAGCTGGATTAAGTGCGTGGGCCTTGTACTACTCTATTATCCAATAGAGTACGGTTTTAGTAAGGCCGGGTTGTCAAAAATTGACTTAATCCAATCGATATCCGACAAAAAAAAACTACCTTCGTAAACTAAACAAATATTTTTAGGTTCTTGATTCAACACACTTCCACTGAAGTGTCTGCTATGATCAGTAGCTGGTCCGAGAGGATGATCAGCCGCCTGTTACAATTTTTATTACCCAGTAGAGAGCCCGGGATTTTTCCAGCTGTTCAATGGCCTTTCCGCCTTCAACCCGTTAATTAAAAAAAAGAAGTCGTTACCTTAACCGTAAAGAGGGGGATGCACAGATGGTTCTTTGGCTTTGGTTAATTTTACACATTCAATCCTATGAACACAATGACCCACACATTCAATCCCAAAAGTTACGTGTAAGTTTCTGTTACGTGTTAAGTGGGAAGAAGGGAGTGAAAAAAAACAAGAACTAGGTAAGTATATGAAGAGAGCAACGATAATTAGTCCGTACTTAATATCAATGAAATTTTAGCCTACTAGTTAAGATTGATTACCTATATATGATAGATCTCAGGCTCATTTAATTTGCAACAACAAAAAAAAAATGATAATTAGTTATTTAGTATCCTAGGTATAACATGCAAAAAAATGAGTGATCCAAGGGAAGTTCACATGAAATAGTAATTAATTGACTGTACGTTAGAATTATAAATAAATGTGATGAGGTGTTAATTAAGTTGAGGACCCAATTTTTTGTAAAACAAGGGAACAAGTGGGTTCCAACTCTACCTAGCTTAGGACCCAACGGTTCGATGATGCCTATGTCATCTACCATATTCATTCTTGATATATACATTAAATAAAATAGAAATAATACCTCTCCATCTCATTTTAATCAATTGCTCAATATATTTGACTAACGTATAATTTATAACTCACAAAATAAAAGTTGTGAAGTTAAAACTTATTTGCATGGTGTCTAATGGCGGATTTTGGTCAAAAAGTTATGAGGAATTAAGGTTTGAAATTTTAACATCTTATTAGATATCTATAATTCAATCAATATGTCATCACTATTTTATTTGTATATTTTATCTTGTATGATTAATAATTTTAAAAAAACTATCAGGAATCCGACCCCAAATAATTCCGGTGAAAGATATTTGTGGAAAAGGGAAGGAAACATAAGTACATAACCCATTTTACTTTATTGGAGTAACTATGTAGTACATGTACTCTTATGATCTTCAACCTAAAACTAATGTAATTTTACCAATTATTTGATCACTCTATGGCTTTATGTTGACTAGGCTTCCATATATTTTATACGAAGTACATGGGTTGAACATAGCTACATTGCGCTCAATTATAAAACGATAATTAGTATAGGACCCGTGCGATGCATGCACGGTTTATATATTTTAACTTTAAGTGCAAAGTTCAATTAATTTAGAAAGAAACATAGAAAAATACATAGATTTTTTTATTCGTTTTCATGCACCACCCATTGTTTCATGTTAGATATAAAAATAAGTTATCATCATGTATTATGAGAGATGTCAATTCTCAAGCTGAACTGTTGAACCCGCTAGGTTGGTCCGATCATTTAGAACCCAAACCGTTAATAACACAAGAGCTGAAACCGAAGACCCGAAGAGACCGGATATATTAACCCGATTGAGATCTGAAACCGAATAACAAACCCGTTTCGCAGCAACCCGATCCGTTTCAACCCGAACCGAATGGATCTGAAAGTCATTAATGACCCAAATCGTTTCAATCCAAACCGTTTGAACCCGAAGAAAACCCGTTTACAATATGAACTGTTTTAATGTGTAACCCGCTTAATCCGAACCGTTTACAACCCGTAACCCATTTAATTCTAATCGTTTGTAAACCATAACCCGTTTAATCCCGCTAGTGATCTTAAATTCTTAACACTTTTAAAAGTCAGTTATTGCCTTTGCCCCCCCCCCCCCCAATTAAGGCCTCAATATATATTAGAATGTATAAACGTATTAAAAATTGTGATTTTATAATTTGGAATCGAATTCGGCTGACCCGACGTTTAACCCTCTACCCATTTTATCTCGCTACTGATTTATCCACATTGTATGATCGAACTTATCGATAAAAACCTGAACCAAGATAAACTTGAATCCGATGTAACCTAGCTATACATGTTCAACCCGACCCATGTCAGATCCGAGATTCAGTTCAAATACTATCTCATATTTTATTATGTTACCCGTACCCATTTTAAGTACCTGCCAAATCTCTAATTAATATCATTAATAAATCATGATGTGTATATAATTAAAAGCTTATCTATATATATATATATATATATATATATATATATATATATATATATATATATATATATTGGTGCGAATGAGCCTTAGACCTATTGTACACAGGCCCTCAGTCTTAAACACTAGGCCAAGACATCATTGGCATATGATGGTCTTAATTATGTATAATATCAACTTCTTATTAAATAGTTGCGTCTTCTAATCAAATAGTTTCATATTGTGATCAAATAATTATGTTCGATTAATTATAATCAATAAAATAGTTATACATACTATTCTCTTATCAAATAGTTACATTTTGTCATCGTATTATTCATGACATTAATGATCTTATGCGTATAATGATCTTATATAAGACTTATTAATTAGGTATATACTACGTGCTTTTTATTTTTCAAACTATTAAAATTATGATTTATATATTGATTAATTAAGATTGAAACGTTATGGCTAAGTCCTAATTAATGAAATATATATATATATATATATATATATATATATATATATATATATATATATATATATATATATATATATATATATATATTGCAAATTAAGATTGAATATTGCATTCTTTTTAAAAAAATAAAACTCAGAACGGACGAATTATTATATTATATTAAAAAAAGTTTTACGAAATTGAATTTGATTAAGTGTTAAGATCTGACCCAGGAAATAACACGTGTGAGAGTCCCACATTGATAAAAGATAAGAGAGTTAAACACTTAATAAGGCCAAGGGGCTACTCTCCTTATTGCCATATGGTTTTAAGGTGGAACCTCCTACGGTCTTGTTAAGTGGACTCTCTATCTAAATGACGGGTGCGGCTCAGGCCCGTATTTAACATTAAGCTATGTAAGTAGGTAAGGAGTATAATTTTGGATGATGGGAATACAAGTCTATCAAACTTATATTTTGTTGGCTATCCATATGATCAAAGAATAATTGATATCCGGCCATTTCAAAATAAGTACAAGAGATATTCCATTGTAATTAAGAATTGGAATCTAATATTAAAAATAAATAATTAATGTATGCAACCTCCTAAATTTTGATGTCAGAAAAGACATGCATTTCATCTAAAAAGTGTGGCCGTGATAAGGTGCTAATCATGTGGATTATGTCCCAATTATGTGATGACTAAGCGACTCTAATCTTTGACCACCAAATCTCACCTCAAACAGGTATGTCAGATCGCACGAGAACATGATCCAACTATAAACTAATAAACTACTAAACTTTATAAATACGAATGAAACTGAACTGAACTGAATTAAACTGATATATTTTTCAATTTTGTATTCATTTTTGTATGCTTATGTGTTCGCTCTCTCGCGTGTATAGCTCTTAAAGCTACATGTAGCAAATTGATTATTTATTATTTAAAGAAGTAGCCGAATTAGTTAATTAATTTGGTAATTAGTCCAAGTAAGTTGAGAGAAAGGACGAAGAAAGCAACAAAATGGAAGTTACATAAACACGGACGCTTTAGCTAGACATACAGTAACAGTAATCTGACTACTAAAATGAACATGGGAATGGGAATACTACCATTTTAGGTTGAATTCCGTGCGCACGTGCACACATGTGTCTTACTGCGGTTAAATCCCCCATGCAACAGCATATGCACACGTGCCCACATGTGTGTGCGAGTGCGTGGTTTGAGCTTCTGATCGAGTGAATTTTTTCTACAGGTTTAGGTTTATCGAATTGGTTGGTTCACTTCTTTGCTAAATCGTTAAAGCTACACTTTTGTTTGGCGAAAAAATGCAATGCTAATTCATTTATCTCGTTGCAAAAGAATTAATTAGCTTAATGAAAGGATGAAAATGTGTGTTTTTATTGAGGTACGAAGACAAGTTGCAGTTCATCAAGTTGATCTGGAACTTGCTTTCGTTGTAGCTTTATGTTAAGATCTGACCCATGAAACATCACATATGAGAGTTCCTCATTGATAAAAGAGAAGAGAGTTAAACACTTAATAAGGCCAAGGGGCTACTCCCCTTATAGCCATATGGTTTTAAGGTGGAATCTCATTTGGACTTGTTAAGTGGACTCTCTCTCTTGATGACGGGTGCGACCCAGACCCGTATTTAACATGTCAACCAAAAGATTAAGCTTTTGGCTGAGTTGGTCCTTTGACATGGTATCAGAGCCAGCGTGACGCAAAGGTCACGGGTTCAAATCTCATTCACCCCTCCTTTCAAAGTGGAATATTCCGCGCTAGGTATGAGGAGGCCTATGCTGCATCCACATTTCAAGCCCAAAGGGCTTTCTAGTGAGGGGGCGTGATAGAGTATAAAACTAACCTTGGGGCCTAAACCATCAGTTTAAGCTTTTGGTTGAGTTGGTCCTTTGACACTTTATCTGGCTCTGATAAGATGATAAACTCAACGCCTATATACAAGCCTATACAAGAGGAAATTGATCACATATAAGTCTGACGAGATTTCATCCTAAACTCAATTGGTGATAGTAGAAGAAGCTCACTAATTTGTCTCAACTCACATGTGGATTGTTTTTATTACTTATAACATGATTTCCCTTTCTTTTCAACCCCTTATCAATTAACCAGCAAATAAATAGTAGAGAATAGGAAAAATAAATCATTTTTGAGCAAAAACAGTTTACACCTAACCAAACACTGGATCGGTAAAAGGCAATATCAATGCTACATCACCATGCATGTGGGTGAATCTACCATGTCGTACATATTATTGGAGTATATGAATATGGACCACCTTAGCTTGGTATATAATTTTTGGAGGTAGCTAAGCTAAGCTAGCGATCTCCACAATGCATGCATTTGTATTTGTATAGATATGGTTACTAATATATACATGGATTGGACCACACTTTTCATTTGGTAATATATTACGATCAATGGCTACATACTACTTTTTATGGGTGAGCAGTGAGCTTGATCTTTCGAGAAAATGTTGCATGGTTGCAGTTTTGGATGTTTTAATGAGTACGTAAAATAGCTGTACCGCTGTACGTACGTACGTGCGTAATAATAATAAACTGAATGTATCTCTGAAACTTACCCATCAGTGCAACTGTACGTGTGCAACCCTAGCTATATAGCTAGTATATCGGACCTTATCACTTCATCCCTTCCCATGCATGTTTATGCACATTAATGCTCTACACTACTTGTTAGTTGTTACCTATGTGTGCTGGCCGGGTCAATTATTCAATCATAACCGTAAAAATAGTAACACTACAAGAATTTGTATCTTTAACGACAACCTAATTACGACGGGTCAAAAATTCCGTCGCAAAAGCTTTTTGCGACGGGGCTAACAACCAAACAATGACGGGAATAACCGTCGCAAATGTCTTTTACGACGGGTTTACGACGGATTTACGACGGGATTTCTATTAACGACGACCCCCTTTTATGACGGGTTCGCAACAGGAAATTCCGTCGTTAATCAACGATTATTGGCCTTTCGCGATGGGATTTCCCGTCGTTAATAGTACAATTTCTTGTAGTGAACATACAAAGTAAGTCTGTTATTATAATAGTAGAGTACGTACTACCAATACAATAAATCGTAATATTATATATGTACGTTCGATAAAAACTATGGAGTAGTTTTGTCAACAAGGAAAAATATTTGAATTATCACACCATATGTTTAATTTGTAGGGTTAATCTGCATCTTAATTTATATATATATATATATTGAAGTACTCTCTCTGTCCCTTAATATTCGCACCGTTTTGCCTTTTTACACTATTCACATAATTCACTTTGACTCTATTTTATTTCTAGTATATGAAAACAAATGTTATTATATAATATATTTTTGGATTCATCTTAATATATATTTCAAAATATTAAATTTTTTACAAGTTTTTATAATATGTAGTTAAAGATATTATATTAGTGGTCAAAGTTGTGCATTGACAAGCGTGTCCAGTCAAAACGGTGCGAGTATTAAGGGGCGGAGGGAGTACTAATTAAGGTCATATGTAAGTAAATGCATGTACTAACTTGCAATGGTGATGGAGCTAGGAATTCTTATGTACAAACTCCAATTTTTAGGGTGTAAAAACAATTGCGCTATTAATTTGCAACTTTTAGTTTCATCGGGCATGCCATGCTGCATTGCCCCTTCTTGTTAACCTCTGCCTTTAATACCATAAAATCTAAACACAACCGTGTAATGCCGACACCTTAAGATTTTCAATAATTCAATATAATGCATAGCAAAAATGCATTATTGAATAGTGCATGGATGGACCACAACCCGTTTTCATGCAAGGTTAGAGTGGAATTGAGACGGTAATTTTTTATTTATTTTAAACGAGTACGAAAATGAACTAAATTAAAAGTATCCGATTATTATAGTTGAGAAGAAGATCGGGTTTTGGACCACCTTATACAGCGGAGTAAGATCTCGATCCCTAATCAATTATCAATGTGAGAGAAGCTTCCTAGCTAGGGTGTGGATTGTTTGTTTTTTCTTACCTAAGTTTGCTAGGTTTCTCAATTCATTGTGAAACAATCACTTTCACATGCATGTGCGACTGTATTGCATGCACAATGAGGTTTAACTCAACGGCAATTTTTGTGTAAGACCGCCTTACCGGAAAGACCACTTTGATTGTTTAACTAATTGATTCAATTTCTTAACTAATTGGTTACATTGCTTAATTAATTGATTCAATTGCTTAACTAATTAATTCTTTTGCTTAACTAATTGGTTTCAGTGCGTAACTAATTAGTTCAAGTGCTTAACTAATTGGTTCTATGGATGAACTTGTATGATACCAATGTGGTCTTTTGTGTAAGACCGCCTTATAGAAAAATTTGTATTAACTCAAAACCATAACTTTTGGTTTTAGGGAGGGAGAAGGTTAACCTAACTAAAATACTTCCTCTATCCCTTAATACTCGCACCGTTTTGACTTTTTGCACTATTCACATAATTCAGTTTGACCCTATTTTATTTCTAGTATATGAAAACAAATGCTAGTATATAATATATTGTTGGCTTCATCTTTATATATATTTTCAAAGTATTAATATTTTTATAAATTTTTATAATATGTAGTTAAAGATATTGGTGGTCAAAGTTGTGCATCGACAAGCGAGTCTAGTCAAAGCAGTGCAAGTATTAAGGGACGGAGGAAGTACACAATAGGAATTAAGGAGGATGGGGGCAATGAGGTCATGTTTGATCAATTCAATATAATGTATCATGTCTAATGTTTAAAATACAAAATACAATTGATGATCTGATAATTAATCAAGCGAAAAGTTTTCAATTTCAATCATCATCTATCCAAGCATGTAGCAACTTGTGGCCCTATGTTTGCTATCATGGATATATATATATATATAAATCAAGTCTGAAATATATAAATCCAACTTAAACCAAACAAAAGCTCAAATCTACAACTAATTACTCCCTATGTCCCTTTATACTCGCACTATTTTGACTTTTAGCACTATTCACACAATTTACTTTAACGCTATTTTATTTCTAGTATAAGAAAACAAATGTTAGTATTTAATATATTGTTGGCTTCATCTTAATATATATTTTCAAAATATTAATATTCTTATAAGTTTTTATAATATGTAGTTAAAGATATTGGTGATCAAAATTGGGCATTGACAAGCGTGTCCAGTCAAAACGTTGCGAGTATTAAGGGACGGGGGAGTAATATAACTACAAAGTTTTTTTTTTGTTTTTTTTTTGTTCACATGCACGTTTATTATAGGGTTGTAAAAGGTCCATGTAACTATTCGATCTGATATCTCTATAACGTCTAATTCATTCCTACAACTACGTACGTATGTACTAGTTATGTTAAACATACTCATACCTAATTACGGAGTGTTGGTGGGTTTTGGTAAGCAATAATAATTAGTGCCCTAAAACCCACAATTAGAGTTGTACGGAACATAGATTAGACCCCTTAAAAGAGACCACGTACCCCCACAAGAAAAAAACAGAAGAAGATGGGCAAATAGTCATAAATTACAAGAAATCAAGAAAAGAAACGGGGGTAGAATACTACTGGTCACGGGTAAAGATGGCTGTGGGCCGGGCCGGCACGAAGCCCGATCCGACCCGGCATGAAAAAAGCACGGTACGACACGAGCACGCATAAAGCACGGCCCGGCATGGGCACAAAGCCGTGGGCCGGGCCTGGGCCTTAATTTTTTGGAAAAAGCACGACAAGGCATGACACGACTCGACCCGGCATGACAAAGCACGTTAAATTTAGTCAAATTAGCCTTAGGCACGAAAGCACGTGGGCTTGGGCCGAGCCTGGACCTTGTTTTTAACTTTTCGGTCCGCCCCGACACGACACGAAACAACGTGGGCCTGGAGTAGGCACGACCCGGTTAGGCCCGCACCCCGTGGGCTCGGCACGAAGCCCGACCCGACCCGACCCGGCTCACAGCCATCTTTAGTCACGGGGAGTGTAAATGTGTAATTAAGCAACTGTGTAGACTATGATAGGTGTCCAAATACGGAGATAGAATAGATGGACGTGTACCCCGTTTTATGTTATGAGTTATGAGCGTACACTCTGCCTCGCTGTCTACCATGTGCACCCTCTCTTTCAATTCTTCTTCCATTCTCTCTCCTCTTTTCTCATCTCCTATATCTTCATTCCCCCCCCCTCTTCTTCCCTATTGCCACTTCTCATTCATTCCTCTACACAACGACAACAAACAAATTAAGATAACAATTATATATATTAAAGATTTAAAGATGATGAATGTAGTTTTAGCTGCTTCTTCAGAATGTAGTAGCGGCTGTGAGTCTGGCTGGACTCTTTACTTGGAACATTCTAGTAGTCATTTTTCCACTGGTGCTGGTAAAAAGACGGGTAAAAACTATAGTAATAACAATAGTAAACACCCTTATCAACAAGGTAAAAAAAGTGCTAGTCTTTTTTGTAATGACGATCAAGATCAAGATCAAGATCAAGATCAAGATGAAGATGAAGAAGAAGATTTATCAATGGTTTCTGATGCGTCTTCTGGTCCACCACATTTTGATCATGATATTGATGAAGATGAAGATGAAGATGAGGTTTTTTGTTATGGTGGAACAAAAAAACAAAGCGTCAATAATAATAATCAACAATATTTTAAGGCGCAGGATTTTGGTCTTGATGATACTGCTAGCTCTCCTTTTTTCACTTCCAATAATAAGGTACTACGTAATACTATTTTTTTATTTCTATTTCCATTTTTTGTATTATGGTAATAATAACCAATAATATGGACCAACATTGTGCATGATAATTAATATGATATATATGATCTTCATACAAGCTACGGAGTATTTGTTAAAAATGTTTTAATAAGCTAATTAAATAATTGTCATTTTCTTATGCAGATGAATAATGGGGAAAACAGAACTTCTTCATTGAAAAGGATGGTGGATTATTCTTCACAAGGGTTTTCTACAACTCATTTTCATCAGGTAATTAATTAATTGTCGATTTATTTTTTCTTAATTTAATTTATTTAAAAATTGAATATTTGCTAATTAATTAATTTAGTTTTTTTTTTTTAATTACAGGGGGAATCTACTAATTTAGAGGAACATTATGGTTTAGTTCATGCCCCTTTCTCAACAAACCAATATCAACAAAACCAGTTAAGCATCCCTCTTCATCTACATTGTCACATTCTTCTTTCCTATGAAATTTTATAGAGTTTTGTTTTATTTTAAATTTACATCCGTACCACAAAAAATATTGTTTACTCCGTATTACGGAGTACTCGTATTAATTAATCGGCAACTTTTGTGTAAGATCGCCTTACCGGAAAGACCACTTCGATTGCTTAACTAATTAATTTCATTGTTTAACTAATTAGTTTTAGTGTTTAACTAACTAGTTCTAGTGTTTAACTAAATAGTCTTAGTGTTTAACTAATTAGTTCTCATGCTTAACCTATATGACAACCAGGTGGTCTTTTTTGTAAAACCGGCTTATGTAAAAGTTTGTATTAATTAATTAATTACCCGTCTTTTTATTACGAAGTATAAAGAAAATATTACGGAGTATAAGAACATTATTTGAATTTAGTAATAATTAATGTAATTTTACTAATAAATTGAGTAACATTTGACAGGTGGTCCTAGATTGTAGAAGGAGATGACAAAGGAAAAGGCTAAAGGTCGGATCGTAGCGAATATAGATGGTGATCAAGAAAAGTTGTCAAAAAGAAGTAATCAACGAATGAATGAATGAAAGGGTTATGATGATGGATCTCAAAGGGATCCGATCTTTGATTTTTTTTTTTTTTTTTTTTTTTTGTTTTTCAAGTAGAAATAAATAGTTTGAGATGTAGTTAGGAATCATTTTATTTCAACTCGACCAATCAAGTTGATTTAATATATAGTGATTAGAGATTAAAAATGTAATTTAATTATGTTTAAATTTAGTGTATTTCGATTGAGATCAACTTGAGTTTATGATCGAATGAATGCGCATTGTCAAATCTCATTTACCATTCACATCAATACACCATAGCTAGCTACGTTACATGAATTCATTTACCAAAGCCTTTGTTGCTTTCATGATTTTTTTTGTTTTTTTTTTTGTGTACTACCCGGTTGACCCTTATGGCTAATTCGGATTCAGGGCGAGTTCTGAGTGGATAGGTTTCATTCCCCTCCCAATTGTTGTTGCGGGGGATCGAATACGGGCTTTCATGATTATAACAATAGCGCTACATACTGCCTACACCACCATCAAGTACGTATCAAAGGTATATGTTTTTCTCCGTATTAATACGGAGAAGATAATGAGTTTATAAATGACAAAAGCTTTTCTGTAAGACCGCTTAACGGATAGACCACTTTTTGGTAATAATTAAATTAATGTAAAATATAACTAAAAGTAATAAAATCATAACTAATTGAATAACAAAATATTTAAGGTATAAAGACAAATAGTTAAATTTATGAGTCGAATAGTTATTATTTTTTAACAAACTTATTATTAACTAAAATTCATAAAATCTTAACTAATTGATATCATTGCTTGACTAATCAGTTTCATTATTTAACTAATTGATTCAGTGCTTAACTAATTGGTTCGGTTACATAACTAATTAGTTTCGTTGCTTAACTAATTGAATTTTAGACTTAAGTAACTGATTTCAGTGGTTAACTAATTAGTAAAGTGGATAATCAATTGATTCCAGTGAATAAAAGTGATTTTCTAAAAGTTTGTATATAGATGAAGAGTTGAATTAAGGAGAGACAAAAGTAAAATATGATTAATTAGTTAGTAATTAAATTAATAAGAAGCAGCATAATTTGACTATAGTAAGTGGAGTGCTTCGTATTTAATTAGAAATAGGTGGAAAACGACAAGAGGCCATGTCTCCAACTGTCCGGACAGTGGTCATATTGATTCACTGATAATTCAATATTCCTCCCTTAAAAAGATAAAAAGAAGCTCGATCACATTGTGTAGGCCATTCTTTTTTTGCTTTTTTTCTTTTTTCTTTTTTCTTTTTTCTTTTTTCTTTTTTCTTTTTTCTTTTTTCTTTTTTCTTTTTTCTTTTGTTGATTTATATATAAGCTAGCTAAGATGAATAGATGATGTTTCATAAGAAGCTGTATGACTCCTTTTTTCTCGTCTAAACCCACCATCTCCAAACAATCAAAATGCACATGCTCATTTCTATGCACATTTTTTGGGGGTCCTTGCATATTATAGTATCATAGTCTAATATTTAAATAAAAATTATTGATATGTACGTATATTCTATTCACTTTATTTTCATTTATTTCGGGAAAAATAAGTTTAGTTAATTAGTTCAGATAAATCATTCTTGGGTGCACGGTGCTCATAATGTTAGATTAGAACTACTTTCTCCGTTCTTTTTTAAATGACACAGTTATTTAATCACGTTTGCCATTGTACGATTTCAAATATTAATATCTTCTATTATGGATAAAAAAAAATTATAAAAATTTGATATTTAAAAAGTATTTATTGAGACGAATCTAATAAGACATCGCACGACTATGTTTTTTTTAAGCATAAATCACAAAAAGAAGTAAAATTTGCATGTGTGAATAGTGTCAAAAACCCACTTGTGCCATATAATTAGAACAGAGAAAGTATTATACAAGAGAGTTAAGAGTCCTACTAAGTTTAAATTCCATAAATCCGTAAAATATGATCTTCTTAATTATTGAGATATAATTCAAACCCTAAATTCTCAAAATTTCAATGTCTAAAGTTACCTTTGAGCTTTGCAATGATGTATCTAATTAATTCTTGAATTATTAATTTAATATAAGTATGAATCTGAGATTTTATACCTTTTACGGAGTATAATGAAGAAATTTGGTCCTTTTTAAGGCTTGTCTGTTTTGAAAGTGGCACAGGGATTGATGCTATAAGTAGTCACAATAATGTGCACTTTCATTAGCTAGTGTTTTAAATAACTTAATTTAATGTAAATTAAAAATTGTAAAACCTAAATCTTTCTTCAGATAAAGCACGCACATTTCCGGTTATAAGATAGTACTACTAGTTGGAAATATTAAAAGAATAATGACTAGCATGGAATTTCTGAATTTAGAAATGGTTTTAGCAATTAGCATCCAAAGCTTCACCCCACGTGTACCTTCATTTTTTAACTCACTATTTGCTCTTAATATTGGAGTCTACCATGTGATCAAGGACTATGTTGTTCTTCTTCAACTAACAAGAATCTTAATTTTCAATTTTAAGACAAACAAAATCAATTATTTTATAATTAATTAACATAGGAATTGTGGAGAATCGGTTTGTTTTAAGTATTGGAGTCTACCATTACACATGTTTCGTCTCGTTTTCGATGCTTCTCTGCATCCTTTTTCCTTTCAGAGTATCGTATTTTATTTTAAATAACCAGAGTCGTGTATACTTATACTTCTCAAATAAAAAGTAGAGTCACCAACTCAACACTATATATACCAACTTATGCGCATGCATAATTTTTTTTTTATATATATATAAAGGTAAGGAAAAAGAACTTAGGTTTCCCTTTACACAAGGGTGAAACCTAAGCAATCAGTTTGTACAATATTATCTAGATTGGGGCTGGAGTTCGGGGTGATACACATGGGATCAATGATAAGATGACCAACATTAGCTATTCAATCTGCTGCTCTATTTGCTTCTCGGAAAATATGCTTGATATGCGTAGTGCTGAAGTGTTGAAGTAGCAACTTACTATCTTGAATAATATTCTGGAGTTTCCAAGGGGGCTTCCAGGTTCCTGACAGGGAGTTGATAACCAGTAAATTGTCACCTTCAATGTAAATATCTTTGATGCCGCGGTTGATCGCCTCTTGAATGCCCTTGTGAAGTGCAAGGGCTTCTGCCATGTAGACTTGAGAGTCACCAAAATTGAAGGATTTTGCAATGATTGCTTTCCCTGTGCTGTCTCTGATGATGATGCCGCCAGCTGCTGACGAATCTTTACGTGAACCGTCGAAATTGAGTTTGAAGGCGTCCGGTAGGGGCGGAAACCACCTCACAAGAATGGGTTGCGAGGTGGTAGGAGGAGAGGAAGGGGAAGAAAAGGAACCTTTAAGTTGTTGATCATCTATCCGGAGCCTGAGCTCCCATTCTTTGAAGGTGTTCAGGGCTCGGTAGTAGCAGCGACAAGGGGAAACTTTGGTGATTGAGAAGACCAAAGCGTTCCTTTCCTTCCAGATTGTCCAGCATAAGGTGATGAACTTTTGCAGAGCTACCTGGTTGCGTCTGAGATAATCCAAAGTTTTGAAAAAGTCTGTCATTGGGAAGGAGAAACCCATCCAGTTCTTTGTTAATCTATGAGACCAAACTTCTTTTGGGTGCTCGCAAGTAAGAAATAAGTGGTCAATAGATTCGTTGGCTAACTAGCATCTGGGGCAGCAGCTTGCCGGAACAATCTTCCTATGGTAGAGAATTTCTTTAGTTGGGATACTATAGTGAAAAAATTTCCATAGAAAGATTTTGATCTTTGGTGCTATATTTAGTTTCCAGATCCAACGAAACTTCCATTTTTCATTGGTAGTGGGTAGATCGTGTGCTAGCCAGGTTGCAGATTTAACAGAGAATTCGCCCGAGTTTGTGCATCCCCATATCGGGTTGTCAGGCATGTCATTCACTGGGATAGGAATGCCTTTAATTTTTTGCACAATCATAGGAGAGAGGAGCGACGAAAGTTTCTCTAGATCCCAATTTCTGGTTTCATCTATAACCGAGTTAACATTAAAATTTTCCATACTAATATTGGGAGAGATTTCTGGTAGGTCAGCTAAAGCGTATTGACCTACCCAGTTATCTTTCCAAAAGTCAATGGAGTTCCATTCCCTAGTTTCCATCTTATACCTTTCCTAAGTAGGTTACGTTGGTTTAAAATGCTAGTCCAAATAGGTGAGTCTCTGGATTTTTTCTTGGTAGTGAAGAAATTGGTGTTCTGAAGATATTTCTTCCTCATAATATTTGCCCATAGATTATTGTTATCTGTTAGGATTTTCCATCCTAGCTTCGCAATGAAGGCTCTATTTAAAGGGTAAGTTCTTCTTAGCCCAAGCCCACCTTGATCTTTAGGTTTACAGACTTTCTTCCAGGCGATGAGGGGACGCGCCTTACCTATTTTGGATTGGTTCCAGAAAAATTGACGATGTATACCGTCCAGTTGTTGGCAGGTCTTTTGTGGCAAAAGGAAGGAGGAGCAGATGTAAGAGGGAAGTGCCTCTAGGTTACTTTGGATAAGTGTTGTTCTGCCTGCTTTGGAGAGGAAGTTGGCTTGCCAAGAGTTAATACGGCTTTCGTTTTTCTGCATGATACGTAAGTAATCCGCTCTTGTGGGTGAATAATTCGAGAAGTGGGCACCCAGGTATCTACCTAGGGCACCTGATTTAGTCATATTGAAAATGTTGGCCAAAGAGTCCCTTTTGGGATGGCTGATATTTTTCGAGAAGATAATTGCCGACTTATGAAAATTCACAAGTTGGCCTGACAGCTTACAGAAGTCTGAGATGACTTTCAGTAGATTGTGGCATGCAGAATTAGTGGCTTTACACAACAGTAGACTATCATCTGCGAACATGAGACAGGGGATTCTTATCGTTTGAGGTGCTATTTTAAACCCCAGCCCCAGACTGGGCCTGTTGCTGGCATTATTAAGCATTATGATGAAGACCTCCATGCATAAAATAAACAGGTCTCCTTGTCTTAAACCTCTAGACGCGGTGAAGACTTCTGTAGTTGAGTTGTTGACTTTAATGGAGTAAGATACTGTTGTTACGGTAGCTTTCACCCATTTAATCCAGGTCTCGGGAAAACCCATTTTTGCAAGCGCTGCCCAAAGGAAATCCCATTCTATCCTGTCGTAGGCTTTTTCCATGTACAGCTTAAGGGCGCACCATCCCGTCTTAGATTTTTATTTCTTAAAAACATTAAGAATCTCCTGGACTAAAAGGAGGTTATCATGTATGGATCGACCAGGTGTGAAGGCATTTTGAAAAGGGCTTATATGCTTTTGAAGAATGGGGCTTAGTCTTGAGACTAGAAGTTTGGAGATAGCTTTGTAGATCGTGTTGCAGAGACTAATTGGTCTAAAGTGATTTGGATTTTCAGGGTTATCATTTTTCGGGATAAGAGTTATAAGCGTATGATTTAAGAACGGCGGGAGCTTTTCGTGAGAGAAAAAGCTCTTAATTGCTAGCGTGATTTCAGGCCCGATTGTATTCCAGTAAGTTTGGAAAAATTTGGGTCCAAAACCATCTGAGCCTGGGGCCTTAAGCGGATTCATACTAAAGAAGCTAAATTTAATCTCTTCATCGGAGAAGGGGGCTAAAAGGCTATCGATTTCATCATTAGAAATTAACTGAGGGAGGAAGTCCAGGTTAACCGAACGACCGGAATGGACGGCTGATTTGAATCTGTCTTTAAACGAGTCAAAAAGAATTCTTTGCACATTCTCTTGTCCTTCCTCCCATTGGTTGTCAGAATTTTTTAGTCTATATATGTGGTTCTTAGCAGCTCTGTGTTTCATAAGTTGGTGAAAAAATCTAGTATTCCTATCTCCTTGATTTAACCATGTTTTCTTTGCTACGTTTTTCCAGCGGTATTGCTTTTGTAGAAGGATTCTCTCTCTCTGTTTAAGCATTCTAAGAAGGTGATTGCTCCATATAGGGTTGAAGGGTTGTTTTATTAGCTTGTCTTCTAATTCTTGTATTTTATTTGCATTAGCCTTCAACTGCATGGATTTGTGCGAAAATTTATCTTTTGCCCAAATTTTTAGGCTGTCTTTTATGTTGCTTAGTTTGGTACGAACCCTAAAAAATCTTGAGCCTTGAATATTGGAATTCCATTTTGATTTAACAATTTTAGTTGGTTCTTCTTCCAGGGTCCAAGAGTTTCGGAACCTGAAAAGTCTATTCCCCACAGTTACGTCTGTATTTGTATCGAAAAACATAGGTGCATCGGAGCTAGTGAAGATACCATATTTAACTGATGCATTGGGGAATTTGTCTGTGAAAGTAAGGCTTGCGATAGCCCTATCAAGACGTTGATACAATCCTGGGTGGGATTGAGATTTCCAGGAAAAAGAGTGTTGCATGCAATCTATATCTGTAGCGTTTGTGCGTGTTAAAAAACGTGGAAATCTTTGGCATTGTCTTTGAGTGATTGGGTTACCACCATTTTTGTCTGAGGGGTGTAGGAGTTCATTGAAATCACCTACAAGGATCCAGGGGATATGATTGTTTTCGTAAAAAGTGGACATTGACTCCCAAAAGGAAGGTTTAACTTCATTCTGGGCTGGGAAATACGCCCCTGAAACTAGAAATTGCTCGTTGGTTGGTTTATATAAAACGTTCAGATGAGCACATCTATTGACTAAAGTGTAATTATGAACAAGTAAAGAGTCATTATTCCAACATACCCATATAACACCACTATGGTTGATTGGGTCTATGATTATGTGTTTTAGGAAACGAAATCCTTTGATTGCATTTCTGCTTGTGGCATTAGCTGTCATCGTTTCGAGGACAAAAAGGATATCAGTCTTAAATGTAGTGATATAGTGAGTTATATCACCAATTGCTTGGAGTTTTTTACCTCCTTGTATATTCCATGTGAGAATTCTCATAAGAAAGTGCAGAAATAAACACAGGCCTTTAGCCCATAAAGTTCCATGCGGATCAAAGTCCGATTCCAGTTATCACAGATAAAAACTAAAAGAATAGAAAGAGACAAAGGTATAAAAGACCAATTGAGGTACAAGAAGAGAAAAATGAAAGAGCTTAAGGAAGCTACACAATGTTGATCAATAGAATGGCTCTGCTTGCACATTCTCCATAAGAGCGAAGGTGTGGACTGAGTAATGCAAAGACTAGTCTCCTCCCAGCTGCGAGCAACAGATGAAACATGCTTAGTGAATCCAGTATAGTAGGGTATAGTTAATTGGTTAAGGAAACACTTAGTGCAGAGAATAGTAGGGAGCAAGCAAGCAGAAGTGTAAAATGGACATAAAAAGAGATCCTCAAGTAGGGACCACGTGATGATCATACTGCATCATGGGATAGAGGCCCCAGGTCATCATTGAACACAATTAAGAGGTTCCAAACAAAGAGCATCCTGATTCTCAGGTTCCTCCATTTGTAATGGAGCCAATTAGAGATCCAAAGAGAGACCATAGGCATGATCAAGGCAAGACATTTGTTCCACAGTTTACAATAAATGAAAACACAGGGCCAAGGCATCCAACAGCACAAGCAGTTACTAACAGGGCAAATAAGAACTAAAACCATGATTATATTGATATGACGATTAAGTACATTATATGACTGGATAAGACTGAACACTACTACAGTAGTTACATGACTAGCTAACTTACTGTCAACATGTTTACAAAAGATGTAAAAAAAGAACTTGTAGACTATCATTAAAGGAGAATGTAAGCTAAGCACATAACTACTAAGCCCTAAAGGCATACCAACCAGAAGGAACTGGTCAAAAAGGGGTATGGGAGACAACATCCAAAAAACCATCCAAAAAATCAGCAGCCACAAGAACAACCAGATCATCCAGCAGAGGGTGAGGGAGAGAAATCACCATCATCTCTCTTCCTTCTCTTTGAGTTCTCAGCTTCCATGGAGTTAGAACAGTTTGAGAAAATAGGGTCATTAGCATCAAACCCATCACCATCATAGATTTCCAAATCCATGTCAAGCTCATCATCCTCCTGCACCTCCTTGACACCATGAGGAGCAAGCTCTAATGGGTCAAAATCAGGTAGAATATCCTCATAAGGTTGAACATTAGGAGGGTTGAGAGTAATAGTATCACCAGTGGACATCTGGAAGTCCTGGAGGCCCTGGAAGCTATTAGCTAAGGGGATGACAGGCAAACCAGGTTCAGACTGATGCAGAGGAGGAGTAGTTGGTCTGGTGTGATTAGTGGTGGGGTGGTGGTAGGGTTTAGCTTGATTTTTCCTTGGGATGCTTCTAGGTTTAGCTCTCCTTCTTGGCACCACAGCCAACCAGCCAGTAGGAGTATCTTGACCACTAGCCTCACCAGTCACTCCCATGGACAGCTTAGCCTCATCCAGCTGAGCCACAACCAACTCAAGACATGGTGGTGGCCTTTTAGGACAGGTATTCAGAAAATGGTTAGGGTCACCACAGAGAGGACACACTTCCCATACTCCTTCATAAGAGAGGAAGTACTCCTGAATATCATACCCAAAATTCAAGGTTATAGATATAGGGACAGGTTTGGTTATGTCAAGGTTGAGACACACTCTAGCAAATTGGCCTTTCTCAGCATTTTCAGAAGTAAATTTATCAAGTTTTATAGGTTGACCCACACAACTAGCAATCTGATTGAGGTAATGCTAAGTCCAATACTCAGTGGGGAGGAATGGGATTTTCACCCATTGATCCACATGAGTGATGGAATTGAACTGGGCCTTAAAGGAAGCTCTCCAGGGGATTAACACAAAGTTCAAACCTTGAACAAACCATGGCCTATTTTCCCAAACCTCATCCTTGTCTAAAGGGTTAGAAAGCTTGATGAGAAACCATCCATTTCCTATAAACCTAAAAGACACCTCCCCCCCTCATAAAAGTCCAGTCTCTTTTCATTCTACCAGTGACAGCAGCTTGAGGGACAAACTCACCCCATACTTTCCCAAACAGATAGGTGGCTTCCATGAGCTTAATTTGGTCATGGTCAAGTTTAGGAGCATCTAAAGTGATGGTGGCGTTATTCGAACTAGGAACCTGTGGTGGAGAATTGTGTGTACTGACCTTAGGTGAGGGATTGGGATCATTATCAAACCTGCTACCTCCCAGGAGAAAGGAGCTATGGGTGGTGTTACTGAAGAAGCTGGAAGCACCTGAATTACCAGGTAAGCTGGCAAGTTTAGGTTCATTGGAAACTGCAGAATGGTTCTTCTTAAGAAGTGAGGCATAGCTAGACTCTACAGGAGTATTTGACATTAAAACCCAAAGACTAAGCGGATTACTGAGGTTAAACACAAGGACACAGAACTTAGAACAGACAGAACAAGAGAAGTGATCAACAAGAGTTTTGAGAGGGCTTGTGTAAGAGAGTGAATTGTGCATGTAAGGAAAAAAGAGACAGTATTTATAGACTTGGTTAAGGGACTTAGGAAGATCAAAGGTCACACTACAAATCCACCTAAACCAATTCTTGTACACAGAAGGATCTAGAACAACCAAATAAAAATAAAACAAAAAGGTAATCGTCATCCAGCTTGTAATAAAACATAAATCAATTAAATAGATGCATTGAAAAAACACGAAAACAAGCAGTAAATGACAGAAGAGAATCGAAAAGGCAAGGAAGAGCTTGGAGAGTGACTTCCCTGAGGAGATTTTCGAAAAAAGTGGAGATCTTGCGACTTCTGCATTTGGATAAGCCATTCCATAGGTCCAAACTGGGCGGTGGATTTGTATTAGTGGAGTAAAAACATTAATTAACCCATCTAAACCATCATTACTGTTGCAAAGCCCAAGATTTGGTGACTCAGCAGATCTCTCCACCCTTGGATCAACGGTGCCTTGGTGATGAAGGCAAAAAGGCGATCGGAACAGTAAAAGCGGATTTCGATACCAACGAGGCACCAATCTGTGAACGCAGAAGCCATAATTACCCCTATTAAGGCTTGGTCTAGAGATTTTTAGGGGAATCTCTTTCAGAAAATGGGACAAAGAGGAAGACGAAGGGTTTTGGAGAGCAAAACCAAGATCTGAAAATTTGAGGAGCTTGGGAAGGGGGCTGGACCAGATTAGGGGTTTTCCTTCTCTCATTAGAAAACTTGAGCCTCTCATGTTTCTTTTTCTTTCTCTTTCTCTCTCTAGCATGCGCATGCATAATATATTAATTATATTAATATTTTCGAATTTCGAGTATGTATATGATTTTTCATACATGATACATATATACGGAGTAATAGTATATACTAGTATAAAACCGACCAATCTTTTTGCAGCACACACGCACAATAAGAGATCGATAAATACACATTGAATTAGTTAGCTAGCTAGCTTCATTAATTTTTTTTTCCTCCTCTTAGTAGGTAAGAAAAAAAATACCATATTGAACCAGCATCAATAATATTTTTGTCAGTCTCCGAGGCAGGTCTACGTTTGAACCGCTACTAGTATACTACCTCCGTTTCATTAAGTTAATTATTTACGTTTTGAAAAAAGTGCCCAAGAATCAAAACTTTGACTATAAATTCTCACAATTATATCAGTATATCTATAAAAAATTATCATGAGATATCTTATTAGATTGGTCTCAAAATGTATTTTATAAATATCAAATTTTTATAACTTTTGTCGTACAAAATTGGATATATTAACGGTCAAACATTACACCGGAATCCGTGTAAATAATAAGTGTAAAGATTTTTTTGAAACAGAGGTAGTAGTATATATATATGCGTATGCATAATATATTAATACGGAGTACAATATTTTCGAGTATATGTATATGATTTCTCATACATGCTAGTATAAACCCGACCAATTTTTTTGCGGCACACACGCGCAATAAGAGATATATATATATATATATAGACATTGAATTAGTTAGCTAGCTTCATTGCATATATGATCAAGATAGGTAGATAAGAAATGTAAAGGTATGGGAAGAACAGAAATTGTCGTAGCAAATCGGAGATGGACTTGAATTGTTGAAGAATTGAAGGAAGCAAGCTATAGGAATGGGTTCTCTACTTGTTTCTGATATGTCTCCCCATCATTTCTCAGTCTTTTTCAACTTTCAACCAAGTGTCCATAACCCCAAAATATCCCCTTTTTATTATATTTATATTTTACAAAACTAAAATCGTTAGAGTTATGGTATATATATAACAGAGTTATGTTATGGTTTCTATATAAACCAATGATGTAACCAAGTTATGATTAAGCAGTTCAATTATATTATCGTCAAAAATAATAAAAAAAATAATAATATTAGAGAGTTAACATATTCAACCGGTGGGTTTTTAACTCATACCCACTGACCATAGACTATTTGCGGAAGCGTAGGATCAATCCAAAATTATGGATAGCTCTGATACCATAATAAACTTAAGAGATTAATATTGATTGACGATAATATAACTGAACTGCTTAATCATAACTTGCTTACATCATTGGTTTATATTGAAACCAACATAACTCTGTTATATACCCTAACTCTAACAAAAATTGAAATTCTCTTTATTATCTTTACAAAATTAAAATTGACATCCTCTTTCTTTATTTATTTTTGTGTCCCCAGCTCCCATGACAAAACTTTACCAATATCTATCAGAATTAAACATAAATAATAAATTATATAATTTTGATGATCAATCCCATGGCAGGGTTTTCTGATGAGCATATATACATGTATTTACAGAGATGCATGTGGTAGAGCACCTGCAGCAAGCATGCTCTTACTGAATCACTTCACAGGCACCCACCTGCATGCAATGGCCCGACTTATTCATTAACGTTAATTCCTTCAAATTTTATACCATTTTTTTCATTTTAATTTTTTAGCTAATTAATTAATTAATTAATTAATCTCTTTATAATTATATGTGTACACTAATTTAGATCATATAATTCAATATGTGGACTATGGACCGTGGTGCACATAGAGCATGGTGCACCAAAAGAACATATGTGCATAAGGTGCACCATACTCTATGTGCACCATAGTCCACCTTCTAAATTGCGTAATTTATACAAAGTATGCAATTTATAAATTTATTAGGCCTAATGCTTGTTGTACATGGTGAGTAAGTGGTATAGCAAAACCCTTTCTAAGATTAGGCCCCTATGCGTTTGTTATTTCTCATGTTAACAGAGTACTCCCTCCGTCCCGGAATACTTGACCTGTTTTCCTTATCGGGCCGTCCCTTAATACTTGACCTGTTTCTAAAAATGGAAATATTCTAACAATATTATATTATTTCTCACTCCACCCCTATTAACCCACCTACCCCCTACTCCATACAAAAAATAATTAAAAATTCAACCCCTACTCTCCCCCAACCCCACCCATTTACACATTTTCCACTAACTACATTAAAATAATACCGCACTATCAACTACTACCTATTAAATTAAATAAGTCAATTCAAGTCCCTTAAACTCTGTGCCGGTCAAACCGGATCGAGTATTCCGGGACGGAGGGAGTAGGAAATATGATACATGGAGTAATTACCTCATGACTGACAAGATGGGATACTAAAGATTTATTTGTGTGACCTTTTAACCCCTAATTAGTATCTTTGCAATTGCGCACGGAGCTTGATTTGAAATTGATTATCCGCGTAATTTTTCACTAAATAAAAGTAGTGTACTACAAAGATAAATGTTTTAATTTGGTTATTGGTTTGTAATTGTTGAGTAGATTTCAAACATGGTAATTAAAAAAAGAGTGGTAACAGGGCAATGATAGACGTAAACAAAATTTGATACGATAATTTACGTGCATGTCATCTTTAGACTGTGGCAAACTTCCAACATAAGTTTAACTAGACTACATGCAATATTAGCTCATTTTTCATTGAGGAAAATAAGGTGGATAAAATAAATTTGAAAGGTAAGATTAACTGATATTTCCTATTCTGTATGAGCACAAATTAGAAGGTGCACCCGGTTGTATGTAGACATGTAGTTTTACGTGCAACCGAGTTAAAAGCACATTTTTTACCGCTTAAAAGCACAACTTATTTGTTTAAAAGCACATTTTAACAATTTAAAAGCACATTATGGATTTAAAAGCACGTCTTTAAAAAGCACATACTTACATATCTTGCACTTGCACTTGCTTTTCATCGGTAAAAATGTGATTTAAAACTGAAAAATGTGCTTATAATTTGTAAATATGTGCTTTTAAACTGTAAAATGTGTTTTTCGAGAGTTAAAAGTACAAAACGAACCGAATGTACTTTCTACCAGTTATTGTATGAGTATTTCAAAGTTCCTTAGTAATTTCTCGTAAAATAACATAAAATTAAAAGTTCCTTAAAGTTATACACTTAATTAGCTCAATTCACAATCGGACGTAATCCAATAGACTAATTAATAGAGTAGAGTAACCAAGTGTGTCTTGGCCTAGTGAAAAGCCCCTTATCACTCCCCCCATTCTCAAAGTGTCTAGCCTGCTAACCCGAGCGGGTTAACCCATACGGAGTTCCGACCCGATAGGGCTATTCATCTTACCTTGCAAATAAAAATAAATTAATAGAGTAGAGTGGACATATGTGTTACTCGAACTCATAAGTCCATAACCCGACCATTATCCTTTAGCTTGAAACTTGAAAGACATACGGGCCTACGGATAGCGAAGAAGAAGAAGAAACAGAGGAATGATGCAGTTGCAGAATACGAAACTACTGTACCCACCTCGTTTCTTCTCCTTCTTCAACCGTCAATGGATAAAACCCGCCATTTTTACACTCCGAGCTTTCTCCGTTGCTTCCGACCACTCCAACCAGTCTCGCGGCGGTCTCCCTCGCTTCTTCTCCGAAACCCTTCCTTCTTCCAAGGCATTTTCTCTCTCTCCAAATTCTTTGGTTGCAATTATATACTTCCTATCATTCAATTGCGTTTAAGTTTCTACATATTATACTGTATCATGTATAGTTGAGCTGATTTAAATTCCTGAAATTTTGAATTTTTCTTTGCATTTTCTATGTCAAATTTAGGGATTTTTCCTCTATATGATTCAATAGCTGGTACCACATTGTTCAATGAAATTGATCAATTCTGAATAGAAATTTGCTATCTTAGTATGGTGTGTTTGAATTAGTACTGTTTCCAGCATTGTAGAATGTTCTTTGTCAAAATCCATTTTGTAAATGTCAGTGCAATTTTTGCCATTCTTATTGCTAAATTGTTCCAAATGTTGGTCATTGTAATGCATGATTGAGCGAAGGATAGTATGAGAGCTTTGACTGACAGGGGAATTGTTGCCATCCTTAATAGTTTTTTTTTTTTGATAAGCAAGAGTAATGATTAATGATATACGAAGTATATCAGAAACAAAACAACACTGTTACATCTCAAAAGTAGACTGATGCTAGAAATCTTCTAGGAAGAAAACTCTGAGCAAGAAACAATCAACTTTGGAAAACAAAACTACCTAGGTAGCACCTACCCAGAAACATGCTAATTACAGTTTAGACGCTCAAACCATTCTCTGTCAGCAGTACTAATTCCTTTAGGATATACAACCTGAATCCTATTTTCTTACAGTATAAAGTATCATCTTTACAGTATTGTGTATGCTAGTAACCTTCTTCTGCCATAAATAATCGTTCCTGACTCGCCAAATTTGGTAGATCAGTGCCAGGGTACATACTATGTAAGTTCTTCTTTTGGAACTTAGGAAACTTTCAATCTCCTGCTATCTTTAATAGTTGCATTGATGTTGTACGAGCTTGGGTTGAAACCAAGCCAATGCCTTAGGCTCCGTTTGGTAGGGTGTAAAACGTTTTCATGGAAAACGACCATTTTCAATCATTTTACGTTGTTTGGTTGGGTAAGGGATGGAAAACAATTTTCCATGACTCCCTCAAAGGTGGAAAATCCTTTTCCATTTGAAAGAGAGGGAAACAACTTTCCCCCTTTTCCTCCTTACCTTCCTTTCCTTTCTTCCCCTCAATCTTCACCATCTTCTCCCATTTTCCTTTAAGGTACCAAACAAAGGAAAACTAGTTTGGAATTGTATTTTCCCTTGAAAAATGTTATCCATGGACAATCGTTTTACAATGAAAACTTTTACGCCTTACCAAACGGAGCCTTGAACTATCACTGCATTTTCATTTTCTACTGTAAACGCAGTCAAAGTATAAGTGCTCATGGGTTTCAGCAGCTGTCCCACACAAAAGGCAGAGGTTATCAACTGCCATGCCATGGAGGGCCAACCTATCTTTAGTCTGCAACCTTTGTTTGACAGCCAACCATGCCATGAAACTGTGCTTAGGAACTGCTAATCTTTCCCACACAAACGTATCCCAATGGCATCTCTCATCAGTTACTCTTAGTTGATCATAAACCTTTTTAATCACATATTTACTACCGTGCCCCAATTGAGCAGGGCTTAGTACACTTCTTATCTTCTCCTTTACTGTACATTTCTTCTTCCAGTACCAACTACTGTTGCTACTAGGCACATAAGACCACCAATCTTGATTTTTTATGTATTAGTATACCTCATTGACCCACCTTACCCATATATTTCTTGCTTAGAAGAGAGGCCCAAACGTGTTTTCCCAGAGCATTCTGTATCTCTAATGCCTAAACCCCCTCCCCTTTTCTTCTTACAAACTGCATCCCAAGCCAAATAACCCGGAGCAGTGCTATCAACTTTCCCGTGCCATAAGAAAGCTCTGCAAATTGCATTAATATTCTTCAGAACAGCTTTAGGCAGGACAAGAAGTTGAGCCCAGTATACTTGAATGCTAAGCAACACTGAATTAACTTTATTAGGCCTCAATGCATGTTGGGTTGAGTGACTAGTATTGAAAAGCCCTTGCTAAGAATGAGTTTGATCATTATTAGGCCTCCATTCGTTTGTTATTTCTCATGTTAAGAACGTAGGGAATGTGGTATAACATATCTCTTGGCAAGATGAGATACTCGGGATTTGTTTTTATAAACTTTTATCCCCAAAGTATCACTGCGCGCTTTAACGGAACTTGAAATTGAAATTAAATAGGATGTAACTGCCTAACTGGTACCACATTGTTCAATGAAATTGATCAATTCTGAATTGAAATTTGCTCTTTTAGTATGGTGTATGAATTACTACTGTTTCCAGCATTGCTATGGTAGCATTGTAGAAAGTTCTTTGTCAAAATCTTGTAAGTGCAATTTTTGCCATTCTTATTGCTAGATTGTTCCAAATGTTGGTCACTGTAATGTAATCTAACTGTGATGAACATAGGTGCATGAGTGAGCGAACAATAGTGTGAGCTTTGATTGAGAGGGGAATGGTTTCCATCCTTAATAATTTGATTGATCATATATTTCATCTATGTGATGCATGTTACTCCCTTCGAGTTTGGCGGTACATCTTTTATTTGCCAAAATTCCTGCGGTCATGAAGCTCTTTTGCTCCATAATCCAATGTTATAGTATCTAGATTTTCTAGAATGAGAATTAAGGCTTATCAAAGACGTGAATTGTTTGCTTTTTGATGTGGTGCCATTGCTCTTTGGCACTTCTTGAAGGTCACAAATAATGTCTAAGATTTTGTTAGTCGAGCAGCACTTTGACAATGTACTTGATCTTACTTCTGATGAATGGTTGTGACTTGAAAGCAATGTGATTATTTCTGACATTTGTCCTTAATCAAAGACCGTGCTTACTTTCTGTTCTATGTTTCAGGGTGGTGTTGTACGTGTTCAAGGAGATGAAGTTTGGCATATGACTAAAGTTCTCAGATTGAACGTAAAAGATAGGTAAATACGAAGTATACTAAACATTCCGTATTCATATGGTATAATCATGCTGCAATGTGTTGTGAAGATTGGATCTTTTCTACTGGAGTAGGGTAGCAACTTGTATCTATAGCTGAACTTAATAATTTATTTATCTACTCGTGTGTTTTTTTCCCTATAACAACCGACTCTTGGCTTCTTTTGGTACTAAAATAAATAGAATAATGTCTTAGTTAACTATGTGTTTGCTTTCTCTAAAGTAAAGGAATTGTGAGCTTGATATCCTTCTAAGTTACCTATGACTTATTTTGGTGGGGGGCTGGTTGGAATATATAACTTTCCTCCTTGCGGTGAGTCGGTGACTAACTGCTCAGGAACAAAAGAGAAGGTAATAAATAAGTTGCTTCTCGTCTTGGCTCTGGTGTATCTCATTCTCCGCATGTCATAATTGATTTTTTGGGGGCTAGGAGTTTGCATTTCATGGTCTATTTTTTAGTACACAAATCCCTACACTCCAGATTCTAGGTGTATCACTCTATTGATTATGCTTCTTGCGGAATCTTGCCATCTCTTGTCTATGCCTAAACTTGCCAGTTTGGTGTTTTGAGGTTGGAAGTTTGGAACACTACAAATCGAATTAGATGGATAGGCCAGAGTAAACCTGTCCATTTAAAAAATAAACTTGTCCATAACTTCATCAATGTCTTTATCAGTTTATTCTTTCATGTGACACTTGTAGATACTCCTATAGCGTGACTTTTTTTTTTTTTAGAAAGCAAGCAAAGAAATTGTATTACTCTATCAAAATTGTATTACAATCTAGCTATCACCTTAGGGACGACAAACCTTCTAGGAAGGACCCCCTCCCCTAAGGGAAAGCAAAAACAAACAAAGGTACACAACCTCAAAAATAGCCCTAACTATACTAACAGGACACTAAGCATAGTTACAAAGATCTAACCAAGCTAAATCAGCCTGCTTTACATTCACATTCTTCCCTATAAGCTGTACAACTCTATTTTTGCTGGTCCGGTACACCTTAAGGTTCCAGAGGGCATCGTTTCTTGTTTTCCATATGATATAAACGGTAGCAGCATAAAAAACCTTCCTCCTGAAACTGCTACCCTTGTAGTTTCTGTGGATCCAACCCATCAATTGTACAATGTCATTAGAACTCCTTGAGATGCCAAGCTAACTCTTAATTTGTTGGATGCAATCCCGACTGAACCTGCAACTGAAAAAAAGATGCTGATGACTCTCTTGATGGGAGCCACAAATGCAACACATATTGTTGTCTACAATTCCCATGTTTAGTAATCTATCACTTGTTTGCAGCCTATTCTTCATGGCAAGCCATAGGCAAAATCTATGCTTTGGAATTGAGTATCTGTTCCAAACACCTTTGCTCCACCGCATTTTTTGTTCTTGGCCACATAAGTCGCTATACATGGTCTTAATGCTATATTTCAAGCCGATTAATCTGTTGCTCACTCTCGCAAACAAGCTGTCATACCATTTTTAATATAAACGGTATGCACCCATTTTACCCCCAAATTGTCAGCCTTTTGCTCAATATCCCAAACATGCTTTCCCACAGCAGCTTCATACCAAAGTAGGAGGTTTCTCACACCAAGGCCGCCACCTGCCTTCGACATACACACCTCGTCCCAAGCTACCAAACCAGGCTTTTTACTCTCATGAGTACCGTGCCATAAAAATTGTTTGCAGATGGAATTGATCTTCTGAATTATGCACTTAGGAAGGATACAAATCTAATGCTCATCAAAACAGAGTTAACTAATTGGAGTCTGCCTGCATAAGATAGATGTCGGCTGCACCACACTCTGATTCTTGAACACATTTTATCAATTAAAGCATCACAATCTGCAGCTTTCAGCTTCTTTGAACTCATTGGGACCCCCAAGTACCTGAAGGGGAGACTACTAATTCTGAAACCCGACATTTCTGTTATCCTTGCTGTCTCCTGACTACTCATACCAGCACAATATACTT
Organism: Spinacia oleracea; assembly: GCF_020520425.1. Lineage (NCBI taxonomy): Eukaryota > Viridiplantae > Streptophyta > Magnoliopsida > Caryophyllales > Amaranthaceae > Spinacia > Spinacia oleracea. The sequence goes on from NC_079490.1 coordinate 185,091,269, forward strand.
CAGATTTATTGAAGTTGATATGGAGACCTGTAGTATCAGAAAATACCTTGAAACCCCCTAGCATCATGCTAACAGAATTGACTTCCTTTATAGCGTGACTTTAGTCTCTACTTTTTGTGCAATTTACCTATGCCTATTGAAAGAGCATAAAATGAGCTGATTTTTGTCTTCTTGTTTTAATAATCACATGCAAGGATAGAACTCTTCAATGGTAAAGGCGGTTTGGTAGAGGGTTCTATAGAGAGAGTTGATCGCACGGGAATTGATTTTGTTGCCACTAAGGATCGAATAGTAGTACATCCTCATGAACCACAATGGGATGTATATGCAGCGTTTGGTAAGTTTTCAAGCTCTTCTCCGGTGATCTACATGACTACATGCATATTCTGGTCATGACATTCTTTACTTCTTTTTGGTGTGTTTTTTCAGGTACATTGAAGGGTGGCAGGGCTGACTGGCTTGTAGAGAAGTGCACAGTATGTCATTGACTTTTACTTTTTCATGTTTGTATTTGAGTTCGGAGGTTCTTAGCTCTTGCACCCTTTTCTAGCTCTTGGTTTGTTTTGCTTCGTAAGCAAAATGGCTCTACTTATTGAATTTATATAGTTAAGTTGTTAGATAATCCAGCCTGTAATTCATATTATATCTACTTCAGATTTTTGTTCCATCCAAAGTTGTCTATTTCTGATCTTCACCTTGTTTGTTTTAATGAAAATTATCACCCCCCGCCTCCTCCAATGAAAAATCTAGGGCAATACTTAGTATGCTTGTCGATGTATGATTGTCAAATGCTGATATTTTCTTTTTTTGAGTAGTTCTTTTTCGTGGGTTTCTTAGAATTCATTTTGTAATATGATTTCCAACTGTAGGAGCTGGGAGCCAGTAGTGTAACCCCACTTTTGACAGGACGTTCTCCTTCAATATCAGAAAATCGGGTTGACAGGTTGCAGAGAGTTATTGTAGCTGCAACCAAACAATGTAAGCTGCCTGTTATCCTGAAACCCTTGGCTGAACTTGTTTCTGGGGTATTAAAGAATTGAAGCTGTAAAATTCATGGTTCTTTGATTTTGATGACAACATTTTAGTATTTTTATTACGATGCTTCCTTCGTCACATCATTTTCAGTCCGTTGGAGTCATAGATTAGTATCTGTTATTAAGTTTATATTGACACTTCTGACTTAATAATCAGTTTGAGGCACACAACATGCAGGTCAAAGATTGCATGAAATGGTCCTTAATCCCCCAATGGATGTTGGCAGCATTTTACCTATTGTGAGTTGCTACTTGCTATAATTTTATTGTGACAACAGAATCTTGGTTTGTTGAAACATGCACTGTAACACCAGTAATATGTGTCCATTTCGATGTTATTTATCTTCTTAAAAACAAAGTAATTACAATTTTTTTTTTCTTGACATACAATTTACAATGGATCATTGTCCGATCCTTCGATTCCGTGCAAAGTTAATTGGCCTGCACATTGTAGCTATATAAATTCGTTCTGCTGGGTTGTAGCTATTTACATTTACACTTCTATAATGTGTCTATCAGAGTGTGTTGAGCGGATCTGTGTTCAATGTTGGACAATGTTGATAAATTCAGTGCATTAAGTTCTCCAACTGAGTGACAGGCCTTCATGTGGATAATAATGTTGTGAATTAAAAGCATTCAAACTAATTGTGATAACAACCGTTAACAATATTGAAGAACTAAGCATGTAACCTAGCATAAACAATTACAAGAAAATTTACCGTGGGAAACCCGAGCGCTGGGAGAAAAACCCACCAATCCACTAGAAATTATAACATGCTTAGAGCATCTCCAATGGTTGTAGCTAGGGACTAGCTTGAAATTTATAAAAGTTTCAAGCTAGTAGCTACACCATTGGAGTGAAAATAATAAATTAGCTTGGTCAAGCAAATTAGCTTAAACAAGCTAATTTGCTTGACAATTAGCTTCAAAAGTTGCCAAATAATTAATTGACAAGTGGGATATGTGAGACAAATTTAAATAATAAGTTAGTAGCTAGCCATTGGAGAACAAATTAGCTAAACAATGAAATAGCTTTAAATCTCATGTGGCATAACAAGTTAATTGTCAAATTAGCTTACCATTAGAGATGCTCTTACCCCATCATGACCAAGAACCTTTTTGACAGCCTCTAGACTCTAAGGAAATGATATGTTTTTGTTAGTTCTCGATACAGTGCTTCTCTTCAGACGTGCTTTTCTAATGCTAATTTCTCTGCATTGTTGTTTATTATGAGATCACAAGTGGTAAATTAGCAACAGTGACTTACATATAATTTGTTTTCCCTTAGGTTGCACAGTCAAAATTATGTTTTGTTGCTGCAGCAGAAGCTACTCCTATCATCAGTACATTGACATCATCAACAAAAGAATCCAGGGGTTCGCTTATAATTGGACCAGAAGGGGGTTAGTTCAAGTCTCATCTTAACCAACTTTTTATGGCATATTAATCTATAGCTGACATATGTTGGAATACAATTATATTAAGTGGCTCCTGATCTACTGCAAGAAAGAATGCTAATTTGCTGCAATAATTTTTTTTTTTTGATAAGTAAGCCAAATAGCCAAGTAGTACAGACTGCCAAAAACAGAAAGAAACAACTTCTAAGAGTGATCAAACCTACCAGGTAGGCTCCCTCAAACAGTAGCCCTTAGCAAAACAGACAAAAAACTAAAAAACATTACATCACTTCTCTAAGCCTGTTAAACCAATTACAATCTTCACAACCCCATTTATCAGAAACTAGATAAGAAATCCTATTGCAAATCTCACTTTTAATCACCTTGATGAGTCTGTCAGGAACCGGAAGCATAAGAGTCCAGAGAGCTTGATTTCTTGCATCCCACATATGGTACACCAGACAAGTAAGGGCAGCATAAAAGATTTTTCTCCTTATCTTTTCTCTGTATTTCCTTCCCCATTTCTTCCAACAGGTGAGATGCAATCAGAACAAGAACAGTGAACATTTAGCCAACCACCAACAGCAGCGTAGCATTTATATCTATAAGGACACCTAAAAAAGATGTGTTGAGTTGATTCAGGCTCCTGACCACATAGTAGGCAGACTGTATCAGGACAAATCCCAGCTAGATGTAATTTATCTCTTGTTCTAAGCTTTCCATGAGCAGTGATCCAAGCAATAAAACTGCGTTGTTTAGGTATGTTAAACCTGTTCCAAACCCACTGATCCCATGGAACATTAATCTGCTCCCCTTGCAACCATGTGTACCCTTCAGCTATAGAGTATTTTCCCCCTATAGCTCCCCACCTTCGCTGCATAAATCCGTCTTTCATCATATCTTTTACAGAACATATGCATTTCCAGCACCAACTACCATCTACTGGTGGAGAATAGTCACACCAGCTTTTATCTTTGATATAAACACAATGGACCCATTTTACCCAGAGCATATCAGCTTTTAATGAAACTTGCCACACATACTTTCCAATTGCAGCCATGTTCCCTTTCATACAAGCCTGAACTGCCAACCCTCCATATTTGTTAGGCATATAAACTTTATCCCATGCGATAGGAGAAGCTTTAGACAATACACTCCTTCCATCCCAGAGAAATGCTTTACAAACTTGAATTATTTTCTTCATCACACCTTTAGGAATGAGGAAAACTTGCGCCCAACAAGAATGCAAACTCAACAGCACTGAATTGATTAAGATAGCTCTGGCAGCATAAGAGAGATGTCTACTACTCCAACAGGTGATTCTTCCAATAACCTTGTCCACCAACACATCACATTCAGCAGAACTAAGTCTTTTAGTACTTAGAGGGATCCCCAAGTATCAAAAAAGGGAAAGACCCTTTCACAAATCCCGAAAAATTCAATATATCATCCCAGCTTATAGAGTCATAAGCTTTCCTAAGATCAACCTTAATAGTGCATTTTGGAGGCTTTTTCTTTCTGTTGTAATGCCTCAAAATATCCCGACATACTAAAATGTAATGCAAAATAACTCGCCCCGACACAAAAACACCTTGTGCAGTATCAATTCAATTATACCAGGCAGTATCTCCTTCAATCTAGTGCAAAGCATTTTAGAAATAATCTTATACAACACATTACAACAAGCTATGGGTCTAAATTGAGGTACCTTAGCTGGCTGCTCACACTTAGGAATTAGTGTGATTGTTGTTGCATTCACTTGCTTTAATAACTTCCCAGATCAGAAAAAATCCAGAACAGCACAAGTGATATCTTCTCCCACTATGCCCCAAGTAGCATTGAAAAACTTGCTAGAGTACCCATCAGGACCCGGAGCCTTCTGATCATCGATGTCAAAAAATGCTTTCTTGACCTCTGCCGCACAAAACGGTCTAACAAGGGAAGCTTGCTGTTCAACATTAACCACAGGCCCCAGTTCAACGATCTTTTTTATCAACTTTAACTCTCTCCATTTCACCCGTTCCTAATTGTTGCTTATAATACTCCATAAAAGCATTGACAACCTCATCAGGCTTCTCAATCCAATGATTTTCATTGTTTTGAATCTGCATGATTCTATTCAATAATCATGCATAAGCTAGAATATCCTTCTGTGCTTTTGATCTATCAGATTTCACAGGCTTACCAATAAGGCCAGCAATTTTTGTCAATGCATACTGACCCAGTATTTCAAATCTTACCCAGGCATCTTAATCCAGATCGGCACTCAGATCTCAAATCTAAATTAGGAGCCCAATTCTTAACAATAACTGGTTTATTGTCAAAAATAAATGGTCCAGCAGCAATAGCCTTATTTCTTCCCTCAATTGATTGAAATCTCACCAGAAAAACTCCATTAGGCATCAATGATACCTTATCAATTCCCATCTTCCCCCAAATTTTACGAGCAAACCCCATTAATGATTCTGAATGGCAATTTCAATTCCAAAACAGACCCAACAATTGCATTTTCCCAGTATTTGCTGCAATTTTCTCTAATGAAAATTTATATATTCCAGAGTGGATGAGGAAAATGATGTATTGCAAGTTTGCAATCCACCTAGAAATGTCCATGACTTAGATTGGTATGGCTTTGATGAGCAATGCGAGTACTGTCCAGCATGCATGAATCTGAAGTTTTAATGCTTGAACTATGTCCCCGTGTGTGATCACCCTTTCAATGCCTATTTTGAAATGTTTAATTCCAAATGTCTCCTCTGCTGTAAGGTTACTTGGCCTATTTTGTGTTTCTTGAATGAGTTATTTTTCTTTCTTAATATACCAGTTACACTTTCATGTGCTTTTAGTAGAATTAATATGATGCCCATGTTTTATTTATTTGGCAAATGAACTTTGTATTACTTACCAAGTATAAAAATACAATGAGCAACATTACAACCAGACCCCTAGGCTAAAAGTGGTAAAAACCCTCTCTTCTAGGAAGGGTTGAGAGAGCCCCACAAGCCCAACTAAACTAAGTACATCCACATCTCATCATTACATCTAATTGCCACATTAAACATAATTTTACTCAAAACTGAGCTACAATTATCAAGCTTGTTGCTAAAAATCTTTTGAGTTTCTCTGCAACCAAATATTGTAAATTGTCTATGTGAAGGCAATAGCAATTTGTCTACCTGCTTAGTACTTCTGCACTTCATAGCAGCCCAACAAATTTCTGCATCAACGTCAGAAATGGTCCTACTACACCCAACTCTTGCAAAAGAACCGTTCTCCATATTTCCTCAGAATACACACATTTAAAGAACAGATGCTGAATGTCTTCAGAATGTTGCTGGCATAAACTGCATGTTGCATCAGTAGTGATATTCCATTTAAACAACCTGGTTTTAGTGGCTAACCTATCCTGGACAGCAAGCCATAAAATGAATGTGCTTTTGGGCCTAGATTTGCTATTACAAACAAGTCTTTTCCAAGCTACTAGACTGCTAGCTGGCCTCAAGTGAGTGTAGATTGTAGAGTTTCTGCATTTTAAACTTACCATAATGAAGAAACTGGCCAGCTCCTCCTGCATCCAACAACACATCTCTGCAATGCCAAATTTTCCTCATAGACCAAGTAAGGCCATTAGGAATAGGCATTACCCTAAGGATTGAGCCATGTAGAGTTAAATTTCTCGAGCCTAAGGGGGCTGTAAAGTCGAGTTTGCTATACAAATGAGCTGTATTTCCTCTTTTTTTCTTTTTCCTTTTCTTTTGCAGAGAAGGGGGTTTCCTCAACCTATCCTTGGCTGAAACGATCAGTTTTTGTCTTCCTGAATGTTTTGATAATCATGGCATAAAATGACGGTCTCATTTTTCATGTTTGAATGTCTCAGACTTCACTGAAGAAGAAATAAAACGAATCACGGAAGCCGGTGCCACTGCAGTAGGGCTTGGGCCACATCGCTTGCGGGTTGAAACTGCTACAATAGCACTCCTGTCTACACTGATGATGTGGTCTGATTCTTAAGGATGAAATAATTTGAGAAATTAAAGATTTTCATAAAATTGCATGAGAAGCAGGGGGGAAATGGTTAACCACTACTCCTGTTTTGTTTTTGTTTATATTTAGCAAACTAATTACATTATTATGCATTGATATTTGAGGTCATGTTCCGTCGCTAACATGTGATATGAAGGTGGTCATACTCGGTAACTAAGAAGAAAAAAGAGGTAAAAGTTTATCAATATACCAAGTTGTAATATATAAGCCTTGATAAAAGTCTCTCTGTTATGGTTGTGTAACCAATTAAGTACACCAGAAATAGAAATTGCTGAATTTTGCAAATTTTACAGAATAAAAATGGAAGGAGAAATACAACTGGGAACTACTTGTTCTTGTCTAGCCACTCAAGAATACCTCTTTCTGAATCGGAAAGTTGATCTTTATCCTTTGATCTCAACGGACCCTCTACGAATCCAAAGTAGTCTTTGTAATTGCGCTTATAGTAATCATCCATTCTCTGAGTTGATAAAAATTAACAAATCAAATACAATACAAAGTAAAACATCATTAATCTCGATCATATTGTAACTTAATTAGGAGCTTATAATGTTGATGTGTATCCTTATGCTAGTACTTTAGTGCATGATCAATCTTAATTAGACCTGATAAAAAGGCGGGACGGGTTGGGTTCGGCCGGGCTGAGACATAAAAAGGCAGCCTGTATATCGGGCTGGGCTGGGCAAGATTTGGGCTGGTTTATTTGTGCCCAACTTGTTATTTCGGGCCGAGCCAAATTTATATAAAAGTATAGTTTTACGTTGCTCAAAACCCACTAAATATTTTTAATTTCGGGCCATGCCGGTCCCGAAAATTGGGCCTAAAAATTCCGCCCAAACCCACCTAATCTAATCTTAATTGAAGCGAATTAAGCACCAATCATGACATAACCCAAATAAAGCGAAAATCGGGCTCATGTTGATCAAGTCTAATATTCTTAATTGAAGCGAATTAAGCACCAAATCAGCCTTACCGCTTTGTCATTCTTCTCTTTGTTCTCCTCTGACTTCTTCAGATACTCTGATTATACATTAATTATACCATTATTAGAGATTTAGAGCTTCAAGATTAATGACAGTGATGAAATGAAAGTGAGTAAAACAATGTGGACTACTCATTTACTTTGAAGAAGGGCAGTTTGGCTGTCATTGGCTTCAGTGGTTGCAACAGCTAACAAACTAGCAGCAGTAGAAGATATGAGAAGTCTTCTTCTTCCTGAAATATCGGAGGTTACATTTCTGGTTACAGTTTTCCCTTTGTTGTTGAGCAGTTCTTGCACATTATCTGGTACAAATCTGCAACAATAACTAGCTAAAGCCATGATTTGGAGTTTCAACCTGTTTTTTTTTTTTTTTTTTTTTTTTTTGTGTGTGTGGCTTTAAAGTTTAAACACCTGTGGATGGAGTTGTGAATTCTGTGGACTTTATATCTTGCCACCCAAATATCTACTCTTCTTGCTAGTTGAGCAGGAACACTATAATATTGGTACACATGACAAAGAAACTAAAAACTTAGGGACTTGAATATCCATTTATTGTTTAGATAATCAAAGGTCAAATCGGTGCGAGTATTAAGGGACGGAGGGAGTATTACAATATAGAAGGAAAATTAATTTAAAAGATATTTACTAATATCACCAAATATTATATTCCGTTACTAAGAAAAAAATATCAATAAAAGGGGAGAAAAAGTAATCAGCTAAATAAGCATTTCCTCCATATTAAAGATGATGGAAAAATATTTTAATCAAAATAAAGAGAGAGTTTATCCTAGAGGAAATTGCATATACGTAGTATTAAATAATTATAAGGTGAGGTAGAAAAAGTTACAAAAAATACAAGTTTAACTCATAATAAAATTCAACCAAAAATGATAAGTGTGACTCCTAAAAAACACGGAGGGAGTATTATTGTGGAATTGCCGGATTTTAAGCGGCTCATAAACTGGTGTCAAGTAAACAAAATTTGTTTTAAAATCTCTTTAGGAATTAAATTTGAGTGAAAGAATTTGAATTTGTCAGTTATTGCTATGACAAAGTCTAAAAGTTTATATCAAATTATACGAATGATTATCTTCAAGAAAATGATTTATCTAAAAGTCAAAAGTCTTGTTATTCTAAAAAGTATTTGATTATAGAGGGAAACATGAAATTTGTATTCCTATGTTTTTTTTTTTTTTTTTTTTTTGACATAGGCTTAAATTTGCATAATTGAAAAGGTTTTACAAACTACATACTACAACTACTAAACCACTAAGGTCTTTATAGACCATTACACAAACTTCATAGGTAACAAATTACATAGGCCACAACACCAAGAGGGAGGTATGCTCTTCTTGTGTCATCCCGTGCTTGTCGAACCTGCCTTGATTTTTGCCAAGGCCTTTTTGTATTCCTATGTTACTAATGAACTAGTGATACCATTTTTATTTGTTAAATGGATTTTTACCTTGATTAATTATATCAAGTGAGTTAGTCTAAATTATATTTAAATGTTCAAATTTTAATAAAATTAGTGGTCAACGCCAGAAAATCCAAAAATTTTTACCTTGATTAATATATATCAAGTGAGTTAGTCTAAATTATATTTAAATGTTCAAATTTTAATAAAATTAGTGGTCAACGCCAGAAAATCCAAAATGGTTGTCTCTCGCAAGTTTTTTTTTAGTTTAAGGTCTTTTTCGCAACAAAAAAAAAAGTTGTTTCTCGCAAAAAAAAGGTTGTAAACGGTTGTTTTTGGCAAATTTGTCTTTTGATTTTAAGGGGAAAATGGTGAGGTTAGCAAAACCGGCGAAGTCAATGCCGGAAATGAGTAGTCAACGCCGGAAAAGACAAAAAGGTTGTCTCTCGCAAGTTTTTTTTTAGTTTAAGGTCCTTTTCGCAATTTTTTTAAAAGGTTGTCTCTCGCAAAAATGGGTTATAAAATGTTGTTTTTGGCAAATTTGCCTTAACAAAAAACTTACGAAAATGGAGAAAAAAAATATTTGTCGTATCTATCAATCCTTATTGTAGAAAGTTAATTGTAGCCCATATCTTTCATATGCATTATATAAATTATTATCTGGAAAAAAGTACTATGTATTGATTAATTTAAATAAGAAATAATTTTCAAAACATTTTAACAACATTTTAAACTTCTTTGTATTATATAAATTTAATAATGACTTAATCCTTTTGTCTTAAGAAAAATGAATGTGTCGTACCTTCAAAAAATTTGCGTAATGAAATTAATAATTTAAGAAGTAATAAGTTGGAATAAGTTAGGGTGAAAAGGGAAAATAAAAAGTTGTGAAAATAGTAAATATGAGAAACTTTTTATAAAGAACTGAAAGAAAAAAAAAATAGCAAATTGTTACCTTATATTGAAATTAAATATGAGTACACTTATTTCAAAAAATATAAATTCAAATAAATTTAGTTAACTTAAAGCTATGTTCTATTCGACTTATTTTGTCTGAACTTATTTTATTTGAAAAAAAAATTATTTTTACTGAAATAAACTTATTTGTATGTTAAAAGGTCTGTGAAAAAATTATTTTTATGGAATTATATTATCTGAACTTAACTGATATCTGAAATTAATTGAATTCAACTCAACTTATCTGAACTTATTTTCTCTAAACTAAATCAAAATAAGTCGAAAAGAACAAAGCCTAAGATATTTTTTTTTAAGTAGTTATCAAAGTAACTTTTATTTTAAAAAGAAGTTTTATTATATTCAATAATAATTTTAGATAAGTTAAGCTAATAAAATAAGTGCAAATCAGGGGAATAACAAACACCATAAATTAATTTAAAACTGATTGCAAAATCAATTTCTTTGATTTTGCGAACAATATGATTTTTGATTCAAAATTATTCAGGTGATTAATTTTGTAACGAAAACATTTGGCCAAAATAAATGAAAAAATTTTAAGAAATTAAAAGAAATTTAACATAAAATATTGAGTTCTTTTTGTGGAAAATAGTCAAATACTACCTAGATATAGTTACCAAAATTAAAATTTTAATGAAATATTTCATTTAACAAGGGGCATTTTTTACTTTTGATTTATCATTCCAAATTATTTAGGTGATCGATTTTGTAAGGAGAACGATAATTTCGCCAACATAAATGGGGAAAGTTTATGTAATAAGGAAAAGAGAGACTTAACATAATATTGTTGATTTATTATTATAGAAAATACTACATTTACCAAAAATAATTTTTCATGAAATATTTCATTTAACAAAGTGAATTTTTACTTTTAATAGATGATTTGTAAAATATTTTAAATATTTACCTAAAAATATATATATATTTATGATTACTTATTTTTATCAAAATAATAATTAAATTATATGAAAAAAAATAAAAATAAAATTATATAACCATAAATGACATACTAATGTTTACCAAAAGAATTAATAAAATAGAATTTATTGCAGAGTATTAAAATATGTCGTTATTTACACATTATAAAACCTAGCTACAAGGCGTAAGAATAAAACTTAACTTTTATGAATTTTAAAAGTAATTTTCATTAATGACTTAAATAATAGCAAAGAAAATTTGAATATACGTGATACTTTATGTTATGGATCGTTATGGATCAATAAACATTGCCCATTTATAGGTTTGAAAATGATGCATCATTGGGTTCGAGACTAGAGAGCTTGTATTTAGTCTTGATTTGCGAAGTTGACTTTGGTTTGTTTAATTGGACTTTAAACTTGTTGAACTAGCTACATTGACTTTATTTTCGTTGATTGGTGTTGGAGTTAACTCTTTCCGCTGCAAAATTCTGAATAAGCCGTTACGTTTTCACACGGGCGATAATGCCTTGATAATTCTCTATAGTTATATCTATTAAAAAGTTATTTTAGAAAAGAGGGAATTGTCGGGGTGTTACGTGCTGAGAGCTTAGACTTAGCCTATATTTCGTATTATTATATTTTCTTTGTGAGAACTTTATCTTAACTTTGGGATTATTTTCTTTGAGGTTGTTCTGCCCCTTTGAAGATTATTTATTTTGGGATTTATTAGTTAGGGTTTGTTTATCAATTTATCACTCTTATCTATGATAAATAATAAGTAACCTTTGAGTAATATCTACCGTCTCAACGTTAATTCCGCTAACCTCTTAGCTACTTTGGACGGAGTGTTACAATAAACAAATCAATTAGGCCTAACAGAATAAAGTAAAGAAGCTGGCAAAGACAATTCTGTTATAAATAACAGAATCTGAATTGTGTAACTAACTTCTAACTTAGGCGCCAAAACTGAAAGTAAACAGAATTATAAATTCCGACTTTATTAATGTCTACCCTTTACATTCCTTCCTCGAAGAACTTGACCCCATGTTTAGTGTAGCAACAAACTTAGGGAATCTTTTCTCAAACCCAGTAGCAACCTCCATGAAGATTCATGATCAGGAAGGTTTTCCCATTGAATCAAGCATCAAACGACGAACTTTGGCCTTATTCTGAAATTTGACTACCCTTTTATCCAATACCACAGTTGGACCTTGAATCTTGTCCTTGAAACCAAATAGGAATGTGAGTTGCTAAAGGAAGAGAACCATGAAAAGCTTTGAGCTGTGAAACATGGAACACATCATGTATTTGGATGTAGAAGGCAGTTTAAGTTTTTAAGTCACACTACCAATCTGAAAAGGATCGTAAATTAACCTGAAAAGGACCAATCTCTGCTATGAACAACCAATACAGGAGCAGAAATTAAAGCCTGCTTAAAGAGTTTCAAATGACTTATGTGCTTTATCTGACCACTCAAATGCTCCTTTTTTCAGCAAGTCAATCAATGGTTTGCTGATTAAGAAGTAATGTTTGACAAATTTCCTGTAATACCTAGCCAAACCTAGGAAGCTCCTTAGTTCCTTCACAGTTTTAGGAACATACCAACTCTCCACTGCTGTAATTTTATTGGGATCAGTCTATACACCCTTGGCCGGCATATAATGACCCAAGTATTCTACCTTGTCAATAGCAAAGCTGCATTTACTCGCCTTCGCAAACATCATGTTCGTTTTAATCAGTTCAAACACTTGAGCTAGATGATTCCAGTGATCTTCTTTAGACTTGTTGTACACCAAGATATCATTGTAAAGCAAACACATAATATAGTTACCCTTAAAAGGATGTTGGGGAATTGGTTAAACCAAATGGCATAACAAGAAGTTCAACATTCCCTGTGTGAGTCTTAAAAGCTGCTTTGTAAACATCTGCGTCATTTACCCTCAGCTGATGTTATCCAACTCTTGAATCTAGCTTGCCGATGCACCTGCCAACTTATCAATCAACTCATCTATTACAGGAATAGGAAACTTGTTCTTGACAGTCTTGTTGTTTAATTCTATATAGTCCATGCATAATCTCCAGGTTCCATTTTTCTTCCCAACCAAAACTACTGGACGGTTCTGAAAAATTTCCCTTTCCAGCATCTCCTGAACCAATTTCTCAATTATATTCCTCTTCTTGAGAGGATACCTGTAAGGTCTGATGTTTACAGGCCTGGCATTTGGTTCTAGTGGAATTGTAAGATCAAACCCTCCCCTGTGTGGTGGAAGTGCTTCTGGATCTGCATATATGTTACTGTACTTTAATTTAACTCTTCAGCTCAAATGAGACGCACTATTCTACATCAGGTTCTTTGTTAAGAGTCAACTCCATGAATGAAACATCCCTGACTTAGAGTAAACACAATTGGACAACACTGTCAATCATTTTTTTGATGGGGTTTCCTCTACTAACTTCACCTTCTATGGATGAATTCCTTTCAACACAAAACGGTCGTCATCTTGTTTGAACTCCATCATAAGTTTCTTGAAGTCCCAACAGATTGGTCCAACTGTAGCTAACCACTGCACCCTAGAACCATGTCACACCGCCCCCCTAAAGAGATTAGCATTACATCTTCCATGAATGACTTCCCTTGCATACTCCATGTAAAACCCTGACATACATGTTGACAAGCCAAATGGTTACCATCTGCCACAACTACTGCTTGGGAAGGAATATACTCTATAAGACAACTATTTTCTTAGCCAATTCCAAGTCTAAGAAGTTATGTGGACACCAGTCAACTAGGATGTGAAACAACCTCGTGTTGACCATTCCCTTCACCCTCATAGTTTGAAATTTTTTATTTCCAAACACTGAAATCACAGGATCACTCAACCCCTCTTTTTCACAATCTTCCTCCTCTTCCTCACTAGTGGATATCTTATCTTCACTGTTGATATCTCTACTATGAATAGTTGGGGTTCTTTAAATTGACATTTATGATATCTTATCTTCACTGCTTTATATCTCTATAAGTGAATATAAGATATACAGACTGTTTGACTCAACGATGGAGTAGAATTGAGATAGAAAAGCGAGAAGATGACAAAATTGATTAGAGAGAATGAGAGAGATAGAATCAGAAAAGAGAGTAGAGTAGAGAAATTTGCTAAGTTTTTTTATTGAATCTTACAATGAAGATTACAACTTAATTTATAGCTAGAAACAAATAAGTTAGGCTTAACAGAATAAAATAAAGAAGCTGAAAAAGACAATTCAGTTATAACATAATCTGAATTGTGTAACTAACTTCTAACTTTCGCAACCAAACTGAAAGTCAACATAATTATCAATTCCGACTTTATTAATGTCTACCCTTAAAGTCTGTAGAAACTCTAGAATGGTGATAGAGTGGTAATAGAAAGAGAGATCTTAAAGAGAGAATGAGAGAACATAATAGAGAGAGACAATGAGATGTTTTTATTATTATTGTTTTTTTTATATGTTTACGAACTAATGAATTGTACAAGTACAACTAAGTTCATCTAAGACAATTGTTCTAACGAAAAGCTTGATTACCAATTCTGAGTTTTATTAACAATACAAATGCTTCTAAGTTCTAACAATACTTGTGCAGTGCGTGATTGTCCTCATAGCTGTAGGAGTTGGGGCATCACTTTCTACTCTGGTGGTCGGCATCTTTGCCCTGCATTGGTACATATAATTAAATAAGACAATAATTTAAGTTCATCGCTTTCTGTTTTTTGTTTTTTTTCTAGGTAACCTCGCTTTCTGTAGCTGGTAGTACCGTGTCTTCTCTTAGCGTACTGGCATATGCATACTATAGAGGATTTTTAGGTTAGACAGTCATCTGTGATTGTATACACAAAATTTATAGTCTAAGTAAATAAGATAGAAAATAATGTAACAAATAACATTATTGGTGTTTGAATATTCTGTGAAGAACAAAAACGGGTACATGAACAAATATTGGGACTGATACGGAGATGGGAAACGACAAAATCAAATTTTCAAGAAATGGATAAAGCAAAGATACAGGAAATGAAAAAAAAATCATTAATTATTACTACGCCGTAAATATTTTTATGTAATACTTTTTAATAATTTAATAATTATTTACGGAAAAGTTCATAAAATAAAATATATTTCATAAATGAGTTCATCAACACCAAATGATTTAATTTTCCCTAAATAAATAATTAAAAAATAATTAAGTTTTTTTTTTCCAGACATTTTAACACACAAATAAGTTTATTTTAGTCAAAATAAGTTTTTTTTTCCAGATAAAATAAGTTGAGATAATATAAGTTCAGACAAAATAAGTCGAATAAAACAAAGCCTCAAGTTAACTAAATTTATACTTTTACATGAAATAAGTGTACTCATATTTACTTACAATCTCGTATTTACTCTTTTCACAACTTTTTCTTTCCCCTTTTTCACCCCTATCCCAGCTTATTTATTTACTTAAATTATTAATTTCATTACGTAATTTTTTTTGAATATATTACACATTCATTTTTCGTAAGACAAAAGGATTTAAAGTCATTACTAAATTAATATAATACAAAGAAGTTTAAAATATTGTTAAAAGTTTTGAAAATTATTTCTTTTTAAAATTTATCAATAAGCAGTACTTTTTTCCAAATAATAATTTATATAATACATATGAGAGATATAGACTACAATTAACTTTCTACAGTAAGGATTGATAGCTACGGAAGATTATTTTTTCTCTATTTTTGTAAGTTTTATTAATAAAAAAAATTAATTAAAAAAAATAAAAATACCTAAAGACTCACTAGGAGATGACACATGTCATTTCTAGTGTGTCTTTTAGTATACTAGATAGAATCCCGTGCACGCACAGATTTTGATCATTTTTTTCACAAAATATTTAACTGAATATCTCCCAAATTACTGCATAGTCATAACATTTTTAACATACTCGTTTAAATTTATTCGTCTAATATGCATATTTAAAATGCTAATATGATAATTTGACCAAAATATTGAGTGATATATTTTCCGTTATTAATATAGCGATTTGACTAAAATATTACTCCCTCCGTCCCATAATATAGTGCCTGTTTTCCTAAAATGGTGTCCCTAAATGATGTGCCTATTTCTATTTTAAACCATTAATTTTTACTTTAAAAATTGTACTTTTTGACTTTTATTCAACCCATATGCTTGATTTTTGTCCTTTTTAGGCCTATTTATTATGTACACACCTTTAATCTATAATTTATCTCTCCATTTTTGCCAACTAACATGTACTTTATCTTGAAAGTACAAATCATTATTGTTTTTATTATCAATGTTTTCCTTTACCTTAATAACCGTGATTTTGGTCAAACGGGCACTATATTATGGGACGGAGGGAGTACCAATTTAGAATAATTATTATTACGTCGTATATATTATTGCCATATTTTATAAACTAAAATTTGTTCCATACATAAATACTTTATAAAAAAAGGTAGAGAATAAAATAAAATAAATCATATACACTTTTTTGGGAAAGTGGTTTTTAGCGGGGAAAAATCGCACCAAGAATTGACACGTGCCATTTCTGGTGTCTCTTTTAGCATATAGTAATAAATAGTTATTGATGAATGCTTCTAAGTTCTAACAATACTTGTGCAGTTCGCGCTTGTCCTCACAGCGGTTTTCTGCTCTGGTGGCCGACACCTTAGACATGAACTATCAGTGGATGATGCAGGAGGGTTACAGGCCTGCACAGATACATATAAATAAATAATACAATAGTTTAAGTTCCTAATAATTGTTGTATTCTTATTGTGCTAATTGGTCATCAGTTTTTTTGTTTTTTTGCAGGTAAATTTGCTTTCTGTAGCTGGTAGTACCTTGTTTTTTCTTTGCATACTGACATTTGCACAATATAGAGGATTTTTTGGTTAGACAGCCATATGTGATTGTATACACAAATTTTCTAGTCTAAGTAAATAAGATATAAAATAATATAACAATTTTCTTTTGTTGATGTTTGAATATTCTGTCAAGAACAAAAACGGGTACGTGGACAAATATTGGAACGGATACGGGGACGGAAAACGGAAAAACAAATTTTCAAGAAGTGGATACGGCAAAGATACGACAAAAGAAAAAAAATCATTACTAAAATCAGCCACAAGAATTGCCATGTCCATCAAATGTCAGTTTACTCTTTATATATGGACAAAAGTTAGTGAAGCTTAGATCAATGAAAAAAGTCTAGAACTAACCTCACAACAGAGAATGACATCACCATTGTCCTAACATAGAAACTTTTGTATGTTTATCAGGTCCTAGACAGAGGTAAATCACAACTAGCAAAGAGCCACAGTTTCTCAACTGAATTGGCATACTAAATTGCACATCACTTCCATCTAGCACCCCCTAATTTAATAAAGTAATGAATGACAAGTTGACAACAGCTAAGGTCAAACAAGGTCAATTGATTCTCTTGTATTTCCACAAACCAATAGCAACAAACATAAGCTATAATATTCCTTACATCATCGGGAAATTTATACCTCATAATTCAGTAAGAAACAACAACTTGGATTAAAAATTTCCCACATGATACTTTGAGCCAATGAATCAACACTTGACTATTCTACAGATGACCACTTCATTGTCCTGGATTCCTTACAGAAGGTTTGTTTCTTGGTAACTAGAACAAATAAACTACTACTCTAACGGACCAAGAGCATTGAAGCAAAACTAGTCATATAATATACATGTTAAATTCCCTGATTATTGGCGGATCGAAAAGATATAGGAGATAAAAGGGTAGAATGAGGGAGGAATTGAAATGCCATGAACTCAGCCAGACAGAAGATGTATACTCTGTTAGATATACAAGTCGGTAAAAGAAATAACTTTTCATCAGGGTGATTATAAATTTCGAATTTCAGTGTGAATGTGTGTTGAAATCCATCAACAAGCTTACAGAAAAATATACTACTTTGATATAAAACCTATACAGACTACAGAGTCAATAATACCACAGCATCAATTTATCAGTTGCATGATCGATCACTCGAGCAAACGCTTGTGCTTGCACCACGCAACAGCAATCACATAAAGGAATAAGCAACCCGTGGCTCCACCACCAACAGTCCACAGAAATTCCGGATCACCAGCTTTGTCTTCGTCAAACAGTTCAATGTGAATATTCATCCCGAAAATACCAGCAACCACAATAAACGCGCTCACCACTAACGTTGCTGTTGTGAGCATCACCCCCATTTGCAGAAGGTGATTCTGTTTATCATCCAGCATTATGTTGATGTAATCTTCAGTGTCATCCACATACTCTCGTAGCTTCAAAATTCAAGGAAAGAAAATTAGACACACAACAACTAAGACCTGATTTTCACTTACGGCCCGTTTGGTAGCCAGCCATAAATGGTGTCAAGGGTAATGAATTTATATGTAAATTTGTAAAGAAAATCAATATCCATTCCCAAGGAACTGCCAATTCACTCAAAATTATCTATTTTTCTTTATAAATTTCCATTACCACCCATTACCATTTTGGGGGAGTGGTATTAGGTGGAAATGCAAAGTTATGAAGAAAAACACCAAGTTTACCGGCTACCAAAAGGGCCTTATAGAGTTAAATTCATCAGAAAAGTGGGAGCTCAATTATAGGTTCTCAAAGTTCTTAAGTTTTCGGCTACCATCTTAAGTTTTCCATAAATCTTAAGTTTTTCCTTCTTTTTCCACTGCACTCCCAGGGATTTTAGTAGGGAACTAGACAATGGAAGCCCGTTATCTCAAAAAATTTCAAGATGGAAATGAAACAAACAAAAAAGTTGGACAGAATCCTAGCATAAATGTCAGTTTGAAATTGTACTAGAAATAGAAAACAGGGAAAGCATAAGATCAGGTTATATGTTACACACCGTGGTGAGTTTATTGAGTGTCCCGTCAATCTGGACAAAATATGCCTCTAAAAGCATTTCAAGCTCCTCCACATCAAGGTGCTTGCTTATGGCACTGTGTGTTGTGCTAGTACGTGTAGCACTTCTGGCTAGTCGAGCAGGCACACTAAAATATTGGTCTTGTGGATTAGCATCACTTTCATATCTACCTGAACCTCCTGGGACTTCAGCTATTTCAACAGCCACCCTAAGTATACAAAGAAAATATAAATTTAAGGACTTGAATTAAAACAATCAGAAGAAAATAAGTTTATGGTTTAGATAACAAAACAAGAAACATTCACCTTTCCTCCATTTCAGCTTGGACTCCATCACCAGCATAATCATGCTCATTAACAGAGGAAACAGAAGAATCATCAAGGTTTTGTTCAGCTAGCTTTTCAGTGAGATACATTTCAGCCATATCATCATCATCATCTAGCAGGTGCTCCAGTTCATCTCTCACCTAGATAATCAAGCATATTTATCAGAATCTAACAACAACAAATATGTTTCTTTTATATACAGCATATGTGATGTAAACAACTGTATCCATTGAACCAAAACAATAACACAAGTAGCTACGTAAGTAGCTATGTAGATGGCTCGAAATTAGATGTGCAAGTAGCCAATATAAGCAAAAAACTGTTTGACCTATGGAAAAGTGCTTTAACAGTCAAATGCAGAAATGAGCTGACTTGTGACCCAATAGGAGGGAAAAAAATCTAAAACCGGCACATATCAACCTTTCACAGCTGGTTTCATAGGAAAAGCAGACTAGAATCTCAACTACAAATCCAACAAACAATTAAACTTCATCAAAGTAAAATGCGTTGGCTCTCTCCTCCAGCTCTCCAGAAACACGATAAGACCCACCCTCTTATCTTGTATTGGACACCATGGTAGGAGCTCGGAGGTCTAAGAGAATTGCGACTTCTATTGCAAATGGCAAGGAGAATGTTCACGCGCCGTCTTTGCAAGGCAAGAAATCAGGGAAGCAACTTGAAGCTCCCCCCATGGCCGTGCAAGACCCAGACCCAGAAATGGATCGAATTTTTTAGGAGGAAATTCTGTCTCCACGTGCGTCCATTGCCGACCTGCAACATCGTTCTCAAATTAAACGCACTTTTGCGGATTGGATGACAGCACTTCATGGGGATAGGTAATCAGGGGAAAATACCCATATGGAAACAGGTAACATTTCTGCTCACAATCGTCCAATTTTGCAATTGAATCCTGTTAGTGGAGATTTGAATCAGCAATTTGAGGAGTCTGCCAACTGTGGAAATTGAGTTTGATGATATTAAAGAAGAGGTAGAGTACTGGAATTCCTCTTGAATTTGTTATGTTTGGGGGAAAACACCCCCATCAATGTTATTGAGGGCTTTTTCCGACGAATTTGGAGGAATTTGGGGGTTGATAAGGTCTCTCTCATTTCTCATGGAATATTCATTGTGCGTCTGAAAACAATGGAAAATAGAGATAGAATTTTGAATAATCCTAGGCCATTTATTGATTTTAAAAACCCGGTGTTCTTGAAGGCATGGGTTCCTGATATGGAAATCTGCAAAGAAGAAATTAGGTCTGTTCTAATATGGGTTCAAATCAGAGATTTGGATTTTAAATATTGGGGAGAAAAATCTCTCTCCAAATTTGTTAGCATGATTGGTAAATATGTGAGAGTTGATCAGACAACTCAGAGTAGGGAAAAACTGCAATTTTCCAAGGTCTTGGTCGAAGTGGGAGTCTCTCAACAGTTTCCTGAGGTGATCTCGTTCATCAATGAGAAGAAGGAAAAAGTTCAGCTGCACATTGAGTATGGACTGGAAACCTATATAGTGTGAGAAATGCAAGAAACTGGGTCACTTGTTAAAGGATTGTAAGATGCAGAACGGGAGGAAGAAATGGGTTCAAAAGGCTACACAACTAAATCCATAAAATCTATGGCAATCCCTGCACAAAATAGGGAGAATGAACCTAGACCGATGATGATTGATGCCAAGAGGTTTACCCCTGTTGTGAGAACTGCTAGATTATCTCCTACAGTTCCGATACCTGTTATTGTGTCAAACTCGTTTGAGGGATTAGCAGATGCTGAAGAGGAGGTTAGGATTGGTACAGTGGGATGCAATATAAATGGTCTGCGTACTGATGGGGGGCGGGGGGGGGGGGGGGGGGGGGGTGCCCTCAAGTCAGTATGGATAGGATCATGGCCTGGAATGTGAGAGGAACCAATCAAAGCAAGAAACAGAAGGTGAAGCATCTAATTCACTCTTTCTCATGTGGAATGGTTGGTCTCCCGGAAACCAAGGTAAAGACTCCCAACTTAGATGCTCTTTACCTAAATGTGTTCGATGGTTGGTGTTACACATCTAATAATGCTTTTCACCATGGTGGGAGAGTAGTTTTAGCCTGGAAACCTAGTGCATTTGTGGCAAATATTAAATGCTGCTCAAGTCAGATGATAGTATGATACAGTGTCATGTGCAGCCTGTGAACTGTAAATATGCTTTTGAATTTTCCTTTGTGTATGGCCTTCATACTGCAAAGGAAAGAGAACCTCTGTGGGAGGATATGAAGAGGATCACTAGAAGTGTAAATGGTCCCTGGATGTTGCTTGGTGATTTTAATGTTGTGTTGAATCCTGATGAGAACAAATGAAATAAGTGATTTTAGGGAGTGTGTTGAGGAATGTAAAATCCAAGACATAAAATGCAGTGGGAACTTTTTCACCTAAAATCCAAGAGAGTTTTTTCTAAGCTAGATTTCTGGCAAATGATGAATGGATGGACTCTTTTATACATGCTGAAGTATGTTACATGAATGAAGGGGATTTCGGTCATTGTCCTGGGTTAATCACCGTCTACCCTGAGAATTTAGGTGGGAAAACCTTTTAGGTATTTTTTCCATGTGGAAGCAAGCTCCAAAATTTGAAGCTACAGTCAGCAAGGCTTGGGGAACATCAGTTGAGGGGTCTAAAATGTACATAGTGGTGCAGAAGCTGAAAAAGGTTAAGGAAAGCCTAAGGATTCTGAACAAAGAAGGTTTTCATGACATAGAAGTCAGAAATCATAAAGCTTTCATTCTTATGAATGAATGTCAGAGAGCTCTCATGCTAATCAGTATGCTTAGAATTAATTGAAGCTGAAATCAAGGTTAGAAAAGAGTATTGTTCAACAAACAAGGCTTTCCTCTCTTTTCTTCAACAGAAAGCGAAGGTTGCGTGGATCAAGGAGGGGGATCAGAATTCTGCTTTGTTCCATAAATCCTTGAAAAAAAGACAGCAGCATAACAAAATCTACGCAATTAAAGACACCCAAGATCAGTGGGTTGATGGTACAGAAGCGGTTCCTAAGGCTTTCCTAGAATATTATGAGTTCTTATTGGGAAGCAAGATGGAAAATAGGAAGATGGTGATCGCTAAGATTGTTGAAAAAGGGCCTCTTCTGTCAGAAGATATGGTAAAGGAGCTCTCTAAACCTTACACAAAGGAACATGTGAAGTACGCCATATTTTCCATTGATGGAAACAAGGCCCCTGGACCCGATGGGTAAGCTTTTTCAAAGACTGTTGGAGCACTGTAGGGGAAGATGTAAGTGAGGTTATACTTGATTTATTTCGAAGTAAAAAGCTTCTAAAGGAAATTAACACTACCTCTATCACTTTGATACCGAAAGGTAAGTGTCCTGAAAGTGTGACAGAGTTCAGACCCATCTCCTGCTGTAACACCGCCTACAAGTGCATTTCCAAGATGATATGTGAACGATTGGAAGGCATTTTACCTAAATTGATTGCTGAGAAACAAGGCGCCTTTGTGCATAGCAGATTCATAGCCCACAGCATTATGATTTGCCAAGATTTGGTGAAGCACTATGGGAGGAAGAATACCTTCACTGAATGTTTGATAAAATTGGACCTATAGAAGGCTTATGATACCGTTGAATGGGAGTTCATTAGGGAAATGATGACTTCTTTGAAGTTCCCTAAGGAGTTTGTGGAGTTAGTTCTGACTTGCGTCGCCTCTCCAAAGTTCTCTTTAATGATAAATGGTTCATTACATGGGTTTTTAGTTCAAAGAGGGGTTTGAGGCAGGGAGATTCTCTCTCCACCCTCTTGTTTGTTCTCTGTATTGAGTATCTCTCAAGAATACTTCGGGTTGTGGGTGAGAGGAACGATTTCAAATATCACCCAAGGTGTAGAGGGCTAAGTTTGAATCACTTATGCTTTGCGGATGATATCATTCTATGTTGTAAGGGTGAGCTTAAGTCGGTTAAGCTACTTATGAAAGGTTTTTATCTCTTCTCAAAAAGACCACGCCTCTATGCTAGTCCTCAAAAAACAGCAATTTATTGTTGTGGTGTCGAAGAAAATGTAGTTCAAGACATCTTGAGGGTGACAGGTTTCTCTAAAGGTTTGCTCCCATTCAGGTACCTCGGATTGCCTATTTGCTCTAAAAAAATCTCTATTGCAGAATGTGAGCATTTGGTGGAGAAGATGAGCGCGAGAATCAAAATTTGGAGCTCAAAACACTTATCTTTTTCTAGGAGATTACAGTTGGTGAACTCAGTTCTACTTAGCATCCAAGTTTATTGCGGTCCTGTAATGGTTCTTCCCAAAACAATTTTAAAATCCAATGAATGATATTTGTAGAGCCTACTTGTGGCATGGAAAAGCAGTTTGCAATGTTCCTGGTTCTATAGCCTGGGATATCATTTGTCAGAAAAAGAAACATGGAGGGTTGGGAATAAGGGACAGAGGTATGGAACGTAGCAGCCTTAGGAAAGCATGTTTGAGCCATAGCCTCTAAAGTCTAAACAGGAGAATATATGGGTAAAATGGGTAAATAGTGTCTACTTGAAGAATTGGTGGAGCTATATGCCTAAGAGTAACTGCAGTTGGTATGAAACAAGTGTGTACAGTAAAGGAAAAAATGAAGAGTGTGTATAATCCTGCCCAGCTGGGGCGCGGAGTAAACACTCTATTAGTAAGATGTATGAGTGTCTCAAACCTCCAGACACTAGATGTCTTTGGGACACCATTGTGTGGGGAAAGGAATGCTATTCCTAAACACAAGTTTATAGCTTGGTTAGTTATGAAGCAAAGGCTAAAAACCAAGGACAGACTTATGGTTTTTGGTATAATCGCAGACAAACAGTGTGTTATGTGGGACGGCAGATGAAACGCACAGCCACCTTTTCATTGAATGTGTATATAGTAAGAGATGTTGTGATGCTGTCAGGGCTTGGCTCGGCTTTAGTCAAAAGTTCAGAAGTAGCAAAGGTTTAATCAGAGGCTTGAGAAATGGAAGCTGCTCCAAATTCAGAAAAGGGGTTTATAGAACATGTTCTGTAATTGTAGCTCTGATTTACCAACTGTGGCAAGCCAGAAATGAAGTATATTTGCACCAAAAGTCAGTGTGCATAAACAGTTTCATAAAGAAACTAAAAGGACATGTCAAGTATAGATACTATAATGTTAATCCTAGGATTAGCTCTCGTGATAGAATTTGGTTTGATAACATTCGTAAATGATGTATTCTTTATTTCTTTTGATGTAATTAGGTCTGTTTTAGGCTGGTACGCCTAGGTTGTTGGTTTTGGGGTTTGGGTTTTTGTACCAGGGTCATGGTTCATGGCGCCCTCTCCCCTTTTGAGTTGTAAAAAGTTGTTTGGGAATTGAAATATACATCTAAACATGCTTACCAAAAAAAAAAAAAAACTTCATTGAAGTTAACACGGCAGTAGGTCTCATTAATCCAAGGCCGGGTTTAATCTTATCATAAGAATAACTCTCATCTCAAACGGAGTATAATACTAAATTTATGACATGCAAGTTTCTTAGAATTTTAGGTAATGCATTTAAAGAGAATCTCCTAAGAAAATATAGCTTAAGAAATCTGAAAGCCATGAAATGTGAAACCACTTCGACTTGCTTATAATTTAATGCAAACTTTAATATTCAAATGTCACGGTATAGAAATAATCTCTTCTCACAATGTATGGAAAATTTAGAAATAACCTTCTTTCCCTCCAAATTGATAAATCCAAACCAAAATCAAAATTTCTAACATCAAATATAAAAAAAAGCATGGTCCAGACTTAGTACGGGAACAATAAAGAATAAGGTTGCAGAATCACGCTTGCGAAACATTCAGAGGTAGTGGTATCTACAAAAGTAGAATCTTCAAGAGCATGACTGTAGAAGAAAAAGGGGTCAAGGTTTTAAGGAGTAAGGGTAAGTCTCATGTCAAATGATCTGTGAAGCTGAATTTCATAACAAACATGAAAACAAGTTAGTATAAACTGTATAAAAAGAAACCACTGTACCTTCTGGACACGCCCAGTTAGTGCCACCAGTCGGCTCTTAATCTGCCGAACACGTTCCAAATTCAGCGTACTGATTTTTGAAGTTAGCTTATCCAAGGCTGGGTGAGCTTCTTGCTCCAAAGTCCTCGCCTAATTGAAAAGAAACCAAAACCCAAAACCAAAATGAGATTAAATAAAGTAGAGGAACTCAAAGCAGAGATAGTATCAACAAAAGATTTACCCTTTAAAATAGGATAGTTGTACCTCATTGTCTAATGAACTACAAGCTGCTTCAAGGCAAGCCTCTAGCGCTATAAACTCAAACGGAAGGACCTTTACCCCATCTCTGTTCTTCAAATCTTCCTTCTCCTCCAAGTTATCCTTCTCATCACTCACCCCTTGACGTGGAGGGAAACCACAAGGATCATCTGGAGGGCTGGCATTAGTGCTAGGCGGCTCCTCGAGGTCATATAGATTTCGCCACTCTGAATTATCTGCCCCACCCCCAGCATCCTTCACAACCAATATTCACAACCAATAAACAAAGATGAATGAAAAGGTGTAACAGAGTAAACAAACTAAAGCCTATAGCATCTATTTCTAGCTTAACTGATAGTAATCAATTAAAAAACTCACCCCAAAAAAACACTTATATTAGCCATCAATATGAACACCAAATTGAAGCAAATCAGCAACACAAACTGATAGTAATCAATTAAAAAACTCACCCCAAAAAAACACTTATATTAGCCATCAATATTAACACCAAATTGAAGCAAATCAGCAACACAAACTGATAGTAATCAATAATTTAAAAAAACACCAAAAAAAATGAAACACATTGAAATAAAAAGGAAAAAGAAAAGGGGGCAAACCTGAATTTTGGTAGCTTGATGAAGACGCACCAATCTTCTTTGAAGCTCCTCAACAAAAGGGGTAACAGAAGGATCTTTAGAATTGAGCAAAAGAACTTCTTGTGCAGTAATTATTGCTTTGATATGCTCCAAATTGATCACAATCGCCTTCTCTCTCCCCAAAACTGTTGAAGGGTATGAAAGAAGTGGGTCAAGAATCCTCAAGTCTCGGGCTGGAAGGCCCGTCCGCCGCATGATCGAGTGTTTCCCTGCTTCCACCACTTGGGCCAGCCCCGCCGAGTCTATCACCAGCCAGGCCCGAACCCCTGTTCCCTTCTTTCGGTGCCCGCCGATCAGGCCCGGCACTAACCCTGGACGGACCATCTCGGGCTCATCGTCGGGTCTCATTCTCTCTCTCTGGTTAAGGGGTTTGGAGGTGGCGCCGGAGCCGTGAATTGGGGAAACTTGGTGTGTTGGTGGGTTGCGTTGCTTTCTGATTGGGGCGACGGTGGAGTTGGTAATATTTTTTGAGGGAGTTGGTAATTGAAAAAAGAAAAATAATAATACACGGTTGTTATACGTAACCTTCAATTACTTTGGCGCACCCCTGTAAAAAACCAGAAATACCCTTTTTAATTCTTTGGTTTCTGTATGAAATAGTTAACCATATTTTGTTCAATCTGTATGAAATAGTTAACTCTATTTTGTTCAATCTGTATGAAATAGTTAACTCTATATTGTTCAATCTGTACGAAATAGTTAGTTCCACTATGTTCAATCTATACATCAACCCAACTTGACATAAATAATTGAAAAATGGAAAAATTGACATAAACCCAACTTTCACGCATCTTTTAAAAATAATCCCAATTTTGGATTATTTTAGAATAATCCAAACTTTAGGGTTACATTCTTAAAATAATTCGAAGGCTTTTTTTTCTTGTCATTACTAATCTATTTTGGGTCTATTGTACATAGGCAAATTGATAGTTTGGATTATTTTGAGAAGGTAATCCCTAAAGTTCGGATTATTCTAAAATAATCAAAAGTTAGGATTATTTTGAGAAGATGGGTGAAATGTGGAATTATTTATGACAATTTTTCCTTGAAAAATTCATAATACCTCCCTATTTTATTTTATTTTATTTTAAGCAGTCACGTGTTGTGATCGATACAAGTATAAGTAATAACTAACTTTTGGCCCGTTCTACACACGTGCTATATTTTAGGATACTCAATTAAAAAAAATGGTAAATTGACATACCAAAACCTTGTATTTTATTAGACCTTGTAAAATGCGAGAAATTGATTAGACACCTTACTACTATAAAAGTAACTTTCTATGTTCAACTCACATAGAATTGTGTCAAAAAATAAGTTACACGAATATATCAAAATTAATTTACTTAAAATACACGTGACAATTAAAAATTAACAACTCTAACAAGTCCACATTAAAGTAAATTTAAATTTATCCCATTGAAAAACATCATCATCCAAATTATCCAATCATCCATTCACCAATATAAAAACCAGAGTACAAAAACGAGTGTTAAAAAATTTGTGCTTCGACACAAATATGTCTACACCGAAAAAACTGACGCAAATAATCTCTCTCCTCCTCCTCGCCGTCGCTTTCTTTCCGGCGCCGTCGTACTCCGGCAAGACAGTCGATTATCTCCCTGGTTTTTCCGGCAAGCTCCCTTTCGATCTCCAAACTGGGTAACACACTTAAATTCCCGAACTTGAATTTTTCCATTAATTCATTCATTTTAATCAGCTCATGTTATTAATTAAAAAAGGTGTAATTTTGTGAAAATAGATACATAGAAGTTGGAGATTCAGAGCTATTCTACTACTTTGTTGAATCAGAAGGGAATCCAAAGCAAGATCCTTTGCTACTTTGGCTCACTGGAGGTCCTGGTTGTTCTTCTTGGAACAGTCTTGTTTATGAAATTGGTAATCCTTCTTTTTCCTTATTAAGCCAGTAATACGACAATTAAATCCAAATGATACCGTAATTTAAGCTAGTAATGCGACAATTAAATCCAAATGAGGTTGTAGTTTAAGCCAGTAATGCGACAATTAAATTCAAACGGGGTTGTAATTTAAGCTAGTAAGCTAATAACGCGACAATTAAATCCAAATGAGGTTGTAATTTAAGCTAGTAATGCGACAATTAAATCCAAATAAGGTTGTAGTTTAAGCTAGTAATGCAATAATTAAATCCAAATGAGATTGTAATTTAAGCTAGTAATGAGACAATTAAATTCAAATGAGGTTGTAATTTGAATTATTGCTTAAGTTGGGGTTTGTTTGGCATTACTCCATAATCCATATATCATTATTTGCGGGGTTGGTAGATTATAGTTGGGTTTTTTTTTAATATTATTTATGGTAATAAACTTGACTATGTTTAAATAACACGTGACATTTTTATGTGCCATGTATGTTGTGGAGATCGGAGTGGAAATGGAAGGTCCACGTATGTTAAATTATTAATGTTATCACTGTAGTGGGCCTATCCTGCATTCCTGCAAGCCTTTCTTGAGGGGGAAACTTGTCATGTTTTAAAGCCCATAATGGTTTGCTATCTTCTAACTAGGGCTGTCAAAAATTGACCCGATCCGAGAAACCGACCGAAACCGACCGACATCCAAACCGAATATATCCGAGAAGTAAAGGCTCTTGAAACCGAACCGACCCGACATTGATCCGAAATCCGATTTGACCCGTAAATCAAAGACTCGAACCCGATCCGCTAACAACCCGAGGAGACCCGTGACCCGATTATTATCCGACTAGTTTTAACCGAACCGAACCCGCATCCGACCCGATAGCAATCCGAAATCCGATTTTACCCGATAACTACTATAATCGACCCGACCCGATAAAACCCGGTATCCGATTTAACCCGCATTGGTGTTGACCCGGTCCGAATGAACACGTAACCGACTTTCAACCAAATTTTGGACCGAGGGAGTAAAATTCTAAAAAATTACAGTATTTGGCATCTAATATTAGATTTATAAAGTGATCTGAATATCAGAGTGAACTCGAGAGCTACTCGATCCATACAACATAAGAATACAAGTCAACCTGATCTTAGCCCGAACCACAAACCGCAAACTCAATCCGTAATTGACCCCGATCTGAGGTGCGACCAGTCCGAACTTGACCCGAACCCGAGACTCACGATCAAACACGACCCTAACCTGAGACTATATCCGATCTAGACATGACCCATTCCCGCAGTAAATTAGTTAAAATAGCAAACGAATCCGACATACACCCGAATTCGAGACTTATCCGATTCGGACATCACCCGTACCCGCAGTAAGCTGGTAAAAATAGCAATTGTTTCCGACATACACCCGAACCGAACTAGACCCGAACCAAATTAAACCGATACAAAACCGTTTTAAATCCGAACCGGTTCAAACCGAACCCGAGATTTAACCGAACCGAAATTACCCGAACCGAAACCGACTCGAAACCGAAACATCATATTAACCGACTTCATCCGAAACCGAAGTTATCCGAACCGATCCGAATTGACCCGAATAAAAACATTAACCCGACATTATCCGATTTCGACAAGACCCGAACCGTTTATAACCAATCCGAAACCGATCCGATGACCCGATTTGACACCCCTACTTCTAACCAACTTTTTCTTCTTATTTGAACATCAAAATCTCTAAGTTTATATTCGTAAAAATTATAAAAAAAATTGATATACCGAAGTACATATCGAGGCGAATCACACAGGATCACGGCGCTATATTTTTCCTTACCCATAAATCACAAATGATAGTCAAATTAAAATTTATGAATAGTGTCATATATCAAAGTGTAACCATTAATATGAAACGGGTGAAGTATTATATTACCTAACTCTTAAAATGAACTAGAAGTAATAGTTTTTGCTTGGATGATGGCACGATGCACGAGTTATATCAAATTCAGATAATGTTGTTGAATAGAAGTGGAAGGGACAATCCAATTGTTTGAGACTTTTGAGTATTGATTAGTGAAGAATTTAGGAATATAGAAGTTTTCTAATTTAAAAACTTTTGTTTTAAAAAAAAACAGAAAATTAAAAGCGGATTTTAAGAGGGCGGCAAGTGATATGCAAAATATAACTTCATAGTATAGATTATTTAGCTAGAAAGGCACTTATTGCTTCCTAATGGAGTCGCAGTCGCAGTGTGGCATGCCACACAATGTAAAACTATGGAAATATGTAGGGACATTTTGTAATTATTTTCACTTGTTTGAATGTTTGATGAGCATAATTGTTCAAAGGTATAAAAATAATAGCTACTTTCTTATGTTTGGATGGTTTGATGATGAACATCACAAGAGTATTTTAGATTTCCACAATATTTCCAAAGGTTTTGAAAGGAAAACTAATTGTAAATTTATAATTAGCATAAATATAAGATTGCGGCGTCATCAATATCATGCTTACATGGCACTTGTAAGATGAGATATCCCCTGCCTAAGACATGTAGTTGATTATCTGGTGGTAGCCTGCTTATGTCTTAGTCTTAACCACCCAAGTTATTGGATGACTATCAACATGGGAGGAGCATACAACTCATTATGTGAATATGAATGTTCTTTGAATGATTCTTCGAAGAATTGGCACATTTTTTTTTACAAGGAAAGAATGGCTACATTTTAGGGCTTGTTTGCTTGATATGGGAATTTAATTCTGACAAAAAGTTGTAACTCAAGGGAAATTATTTCCCTTGTTGATATGGGAATTCAAACTTCCTGCATTTTAATTTTTTATGTCAACCAAACAACTAACCTATTTATAAATTCCCATGAATTTCCACTTCCCCCATTTTTAGTTGTCAACCAAACAACTCCTTAACTGTCAAAAAAGTATATAGATTGATAAATCCCA
The DNA here is from genome assembly GCF_020520425.1 of Spinacia oleracea. Lineage (NCBI taxonomy): Eukaryota > Viridiplantae > Streptophyta > Magnoliopsida > Caryophyllales > Amaranthaceae > Spinacia > Spinacia oleracea. The sequence continues at coordinate 185,122,055 of NC_079490.1, forward strand.
AGCTCGTAATCTAAGTTAGTTTTGCATGTATGCAATTTGGCAGGGCCGCTAGAATTCGACCTTGATGCATCATTGGAAGGAGGTCTTCCTCAGTTGAGATCTTATGAACATTCTTGGACCAAGGTAAGGAGACAAAAAGGAAAACAGAAAGTCACAAAGTAAAGGTTGAGCTTCCAAGTTCTATCTTCCAACTAGACCTGGTTATTGGGCGGGTCAGGGTCAAGGTCGATGCCGGTCAAAAGTGGGTCGGGGAATGAAAGAGTCAATTTTAGAGGGTCAAAGCGGGTCACAGGTAAATAGCGGGCCGATATTAGGCGAAAAATGAAAGAAAAAGAGTCATATGCAAATACAAGTGAATATGAAGCTATCCATATACTCCGTAATTTTTTATATCATATCTATTTTAGTTTTTAAAATTATTGAGTTTAAGTTTGACCCTATATTGACCCTGACCCTGACCTAGTCTACCCAGACCCAAACCCTATACCCATTGGGATACCCTGTCCAATAATCAGGTCTACCTCCAACCTAGTACTGAAGTGGTAACTTGACTTTACATGCAGAGTGCTAGCATAATATTTTTAGACTCACCAGTTGGAACAGGATTCTCCTACTCTACAACTCCAGAAGGATGGCCAACCTCAGACACAGAAGCATCAAATGAAGCTTATCAATTTTTAATGCAGGTGGACTACTGGTATATTTGATCCTACATTATCGCAGCAAGATTATTCTATAATAAAATCAACTTTTTTTTTGTTTGAGAAGTCACTAGATTTAACTTAGGTAAACATGGAAAAAAGTTTAATCTTCTGAATTCCTGATGCAGTGGGTGGCAGAAAATCCGCAATACCTTGATGTTCCATTCTATGTAGGTGGTGATGGATACTCCGGAATAATTGTTCCGTTGATCACAAAATTAGTAGTTGAAGGTACTTTTATCTAATTATTTCCTTATAAAACATGTCAAAAAAGTACATAATATCTCTAAATTTGCTGAGCTCTCTGAAATTCTTCTCTAAACAGGTAATGAAGCTGGAGTGCAGCCACGCTTAAACTTAAAGGTAAAGTTACCTCAGAATCAAATATATACTTACTTTTTATGAAAAGATTTAATACATTACTAGGTATATTCTCTGATTTGTTTTGAAATGGCAGGGATATTTAGTGGGAAGCCCGAATACAGATGATTTCATTGACTCCAATTCGAAAGTAGAGTTCGCTCATAGGATGGCACTCATATCAGATATCACTTATAATGTAATTTCCACATTAAATAGTTATTTATTTGTGTTCATCATTCTCTGTGTTCATATGAAAGAGTCTATTACTCACTCAATATCTTAGTAGCCCTAATCTAAACTTACCGACTCTTATCTGAACTTGGTTTTTAGTTGAGAATTGAACTCGGTGAACTTTATCAAAGTTCTTCAAGGTGAAAAGAACAAAGCCATAATAGGAGTTTGACCAGCCAAATCTAGAGTGGTTATACTGGTGAAAATTCATTTACATTCATTGTCATAATTTGTAATTAGTTTCTTTCTGTACTGCAGAATGCCAAGAAGTACTGCAAAAAGAACTATGTAGACGTGGATCCAGATAACACACAATGTATCCTTGCTCTTGATGATTATGAGAGGGTTTGTGAAATTCCATTTTCTAAGAATTATTTTGATTATACATGCTTCTTAGGCTCCGTTTGTTTTGGTGTAAAACATTTTCAGTTCCACGGAAAACGTTTTTCTAGGGAAAAACACAATTCCAAACTAGTTTTTCTTTGTTTGGTTCCTGAAAAGAAAATGGGAGAAGATGGTGAAGATTGTAGAGAAGAAGGGAGAGGGAGGTGAGGAGGAAAGGTAGAAAACTGGTTTCCCTCCCTTTCAAATGGAAAAGATTTTTCCACCTTTGAGAGAGTCATGGAAATTTGTTTTCCATCTCTTGTCAAACCAAACAACGTAAAATGTTTAAAAAGGGGAAAATCATTTTCCATATAAACGTTTTATACCCTACCAAACAGAGCCTTAATGTTTATTTCTAGGAAGACTATATGAAGTTGAATCTCTTTGTTTCCACAGTGTGTTAGGGGCATATGGCCTAACCAGATTCTGGAGCCAAAATGTACACTTGGTAGACCACAAGATGATAGATGGACTAGAAGATCTCTTCAAGAGGACCCCAATGAATTCATTCTTTCAGTTCCTCAAGTTTCAAATCTTTGGTGCCGGGTATTTTTCTTGTAAATCCCTCCTTTTTTTCACTTTTCTGTTGTTTTAATCTCTCAACAGTTCTTTTTGCTGATATCTGGTTGTTTTAATCTTCTAACAGAATTTCAATTATGGTCTGTCTGATTCCTGGGCAAATGATGAAGCAGTCCAGGATGCCTTGCACGTCCGCAAGGTATCATCATGTTTCTGTGATTTGTGGCATGAAAGAAATTTGTTTCAGAAAAAGCTTAGGCTCTGTTCTGTTGAACTTATTTTGGCTAATTGGCTTATTTCAGAGAAAATAAGTTAAGATAAGTTCAGTTAAGTTCAGATGATATAAGTTCAGCAAAAATAAGTTTTTTCAGGCATTTTCACACACAAATAAGTTTATTTCAGACAAAATAAGTTTTTTCAAATAAAATAAGTTTCGCTAAGTTCAGATAAATTCAGAAGTTTCAAATAGAACAGAGCCTTAGTCTTTTTTGGCTATGCAGTATTTGACTAATCTCAGGGTTCAAGGTTTTGTTCTGCATTAGTACAGGAATAAAATAGATTTATGGTTGTAAATCTTCTTATTGTCGATAGTTCTGTATGTAGGGAACTGTAAACCAATGGAGCAGGTGCAACCAGACTATATCATACACGAAAGATCAACCAAGTGTTGTTCAAGTTCATCAAAATCTCACTAACTATAACCTGAGGTTATTAGTATACAGGTAATTATTTCTTAGATATTCTCATTTTCTTTCTTTCTTCAAACTTGAGTTTCCTTGGCATGAATTGAACTTTGCTTATACATTGTCTGTTTTCTATCTTAACTAGTGGTGATAGAGACATGGTTGTTACATTTGTCGGAGTTGTCCAATGGATAAAGTCCATAAAAAATTCCGCAAATCTAACTCTTTCAGATAAATGGCGTCCATGGTTTGTTGAAGGTCAAGTTGGAGGGTAATTAAATTTCCCGAGCTCTATTTTTTCTACCTTTAATGCAAACGTTGCTCTAATACTTTGATTAAGTACTTTTCATTATCGTTTTGTGATAGGTATACAAGGAAGTACGAAAAGAATTCCGATTATTTCCTGACATATGCGACTGTGAAGGTAAAAATATACTACCTCCGTTTCAAACTGATCTTGGCACTTTCCGTTTTAGTCTGTTTCATAATGTTCTTTACACTTTGTTTTATTCTATTTTTGGACATGAAAATTTACTACCTTCCTTCTTACCTCACAATATTTACAATTTTTTACTCATTTTCTGTTACTTTATTCATTTTTTTTCTTACACACATCCAATTTTTTACACATTTCACTTACTTTATCTATATTTACTTATATTCAACCAACCTTTTCATTTTGGTCTTTATATTTGTGCAAATAGTAACCGTAAAGATCTTTATGAAAGGAGGTACTCCCTCCGTTCCTAAATAAGTGTCACATTTGGGCTCGGGCACGGTAATTAATAAAATTGTAAAGTGTGTAAGAGTTAATGATTGAGAATGTTTTTTTGGGGGAAAAGATAAAGTAGATAATTGTTTAATTGAATAAAGTACAAATAAAAGTGTATGTGGGGATTGAAAAGTGGAAAAGTGTAGAATGTGTAAGTAAAAGTAATTATGATTTATAGAAAAGTGGGAAAAGTGTATGAAAAAGTGTGAAAAGTGTATGGAAAAGTACATGTTCAAAAATAGAAATGTGACACTTATAAGGGAACGCCAAAAATGAAAATGTGACACTTATTTAGGAAGGAACAGAGGGAGTATAATACTTCGACTTTTAATACCAAAAAAAAATCATATTCATTTCGTAAAAGCTATATTAGGTTAAAGGGAAACTTCTTCGGCTCACAATCTTTTTTGTCAAGGTATGCAAGTACTTCATAGTTTTTACCGGGGTTGAAAATATTTTACTGGCCGGGGTAAAATATAGTTATTTCTGTAAAGAAGGAATACCACGTTTTCCTCATCATTCCTTACCTTCCTCTTCTCCTCTGCCCCTCCCCTGCCTCCCTCCCCTCCCATCCATATCCTTTCTTCCTTTATGTCCTAATTTTTGTTTCTAGGAACCAAACAAAGGGAACATGAAGTTAGAAAATAAATTTTACCATTGAAATGTACTTTGTGCAGAAAACAAAAATTCTCTTCGAAACGTTTTTTTAATGTTTTTGAAAGTGTTAAATTGTCATATTTTTGAAAGTGTTAAATTGTTCCTATTTCTAAGCCTCGACACCTTACATAAAAAAAGGTGAATGAGCCCCGATAGGTTTAGGGGGGTCCTTGACCCCACTTGAATTTTTTTTAATAGTTAAATATTCATTTTTTAGAAAAAAACATAATTTTAGTGGAAGTTTCATCAATTTTTAAATAGTGACCCCGCTATCTCGGATTTCTGGATCCGCTGCTGTGACTTATATTTCGATTTTGGATGGATGTTCAATGTTCAGGGTGGAGGTCATACAGCTGCAGAATACTACCGTAAAGAATGCTACGAAATGTTCAATAGATGGGTATCACTCTATCCTCTATGATGCAAACCTTTTCATCTAGTTTTGCAACTTATTTTGCTCAAGTTGTTCCACTTAATCTAGTTACAGTTGTAGGGTTTGTAATTGTATCACTTTTAGTCGAAGCAAATTTGTACCCTTATAAAGGGAGAGCAAGCCTTTGTTATGATTGTAAAACTGAACAAAAATATGATATGTATTCCCTTAATTCTTCTTTGTATATCAAAATGAGCAAGAAAACTGTCATAGTAAGGTTCTTACACTTACACAATACTACCCCCTTCTCAAAATATTTTTAATTACTTCTATTTTAGTCAAAATAAGAAAGTCCCACATTGGTAGAAATCAAACTATTTTTTTATTTACACGTATGGGGTATATTACAGTATGGAAATACTTATTGTTTGAGAAAGTGGAAGAGAGACTTGGTGGATCATACACGCGATGGCCAGTTCGGGCCCGAGACTCATTTGTGTGAGCCTACGAGTATTTTTGGTATAATTTGAAATACCAAGCATTCCAAGACCGTCCAACGTACGTACTCTAAAGATGGATGTGGGCCGGGTCGGGCTGGCCGACACGAGTACGAAAAAAGAACGGCCCGGCACAAGCACGGTCCAACACGAGTACGAAAAAAGAACGGCCCGGCACAAGCACGTAGTCACGTGCAGGATCTGGATCGCATTTTTTTGGATAAAGCACAACAAAGCACGGTACAACTCGGGCCGACATGACAAAACAAAATAAATTTAGTAAATGTAGGCTTAGACACGATGGCCCATGGGACCGGGCACTATTTTGAAACTCTCTGCCCGGCATGACGTAGGGTGAGATTTGCGTGAGCTGAACCCACTCAACCCAAAGCCCAGCCCAAACCGGCCCATCCCACAACCATCTTTTAACATACTCCTTTTAATCTATCTATATAATATACTAAAAGAGAGGAAATCAATGTGGTAATGACAAATGTCACTCATTGATTGGCCTCTCTTTTAATTTTAAAAAATAAATTATTAGTCTAAATTTGTTTTGTATTATTAAGAAAGAATCAGAAAAGATATTATTGATTGCCATTATAAAGCTTAAAGATTATGTTGATAATAGATATCCTAAAATATTACGTACGTAGTAAAATTGCAAACTTCCAAAAATTCCATTCTTAAAGATTCATATATTAGTCTAATATGTTTCTTGATTATTTAAGGCATGA